>NC_031966.2:31937823-32240189 GCF_001858045.2 Oreochromis niloticus | reverse complement strand
ATTAAAATCCTGTTTATTGCATAAAGAATTTCACACTCCAAATGATTATACTTGTTGACACTTTTTGAGTTTAATTCACATTATGGATTACAAATCTATGCTTTTTCTACTCTGTCTCTCTGTGCAGGTATTGCTGTTCTGAGTTCTTCAGTGTCCCAACTGAGACATTCAAACCTCATTGCAGAGCTCATGTCTTTCCTCACCATCATGTGAGTGTGAGATTGCTCTGGATTCTGGTTATGTGGCCTGCAGCACCTATAAGGTATTTCAACATTGTTCATTTTATAACTTATTTCTAGTTTTTAGGCCTTAACACAAATAAAATGTTCCTTTTTATGTATTTTTTAGAACAAGCTCGTACAGTGTGACTGGATTCCAGCTTCTTAGACTCTACGCAAGTGGACACAGTATCAGTGTTTGACCACTCTTACAGACACCGACTTCTGTCAACTCACTGCTACTGATCAGGCACCTCACTCCAGGAAGACAGAGGGCTGCAAGCCTGTCATCGTTTCCAGTGTGGCTTTGTATTCTTGGGTAGCATCAGATTTTCCCACAAATTTCAAAGGTAACACTTATTTTAAGCTTAGTTATTAAATCAAAAGTCTTCCCTTGTGTTAATTTTTTGGTTTTCTTTTACATTTATATGCAGTGATCGGATGTGGTGGAGCTTTGTTAACTGTGTGGAAAGCATCTGTTTGTGATGATATTTACAATGAGGCTTTAAGGTGACAGTTTCCATTTAATTTCAATCCTTTTACTAAGCAAAAACATGTTTGTAATTAACATATTTTTTTCAGTTTTGTCTTTTGGATTTATGGTTAACATTCCTCTGTGACAGCAAAACTGGTCCAAGTAACCAGCATATCATTGGTCAAAGGCAAAAAGGACCACATGTCACGCTAGCAATGAATTTTTGACTGTGTTTGTGTCACCAGATTTAACAAACATTATCAGACATATGAAACTGAACTCTGGATTAATGTCTAGATGTTTTTTGTGGTTTTTTTTATTGTTGAATAATTATTTTGTAGGACAAACCCAATCTATTTACCCAAACAATGTAACTTGTTTGGGTAAATAGTGGATTAATATATCTAAGTCTATAAGTATAGCAAGCTGAATTCATACAAACACAAAGCTCTAAATCTTGAATTGTAGGATGCACAAAAATGATCATGTGATTATTATGGACATTTAAATAACTATATCTATTGAACCATTACACGTATTCTTTATAGAAATTACACAATCTCAAAATGTGAAAAAAGAAAGTGTTTAAGTGAATAAATAATGTGTGTTTGTATGAATCCTGCCTTAGTATGGGGTGTCAGTAACTACATTAGTATAGAGTAGGTCCAACAGTGGTTTTCCACATCTGCTCTAATATATATAGATAATGGGTCAGACATATAAAGTCATTTTGAAAAGTTCATAAAGGTCACATACATTTATATGTGTTTCTCTTTATCATTTTATATCAGGTCACACAGCTGACTTGAGTTTTGATCAGAGTAGAACCATAACATTCAGGCTAATGGTTCTACTGTTTACAGTTACTTTATGATGGATTTCATCCTGGTCACAGCACTATGTGAAAAGCTGTTAGAGGTAAAGTTAACCCAATTAATACCTCATCATAAGTAACTCTCTAACGCAAAGCAGTGATTATTTTTCACTGGAATTTATTCCACAATAATGTTCTTTATTTGATCCCTGTTTCTTTAAATATGCACATCGATTGTTCAGCTGTGTGACTCTCCACACCTCAAATATATCACAATGTGGACTTCATTTCAACAGTATTTTGTAGATTGGTACCATATTTATTATAAAATCAGGAAACTGTAAACTAATTGAAAAAATGAAGCTTATGAAAATTTTTAATGTGGCATTGGAACATGTTGTTTATACTTGCCAAATGGTATTTACACAAAACTCCAGCAAATCAGAGGATATATTTTTGTCTCTCACTTGCTGTTTATATATGTGTATATTTTTGCAGTTAATAGCCTATCATGTGTCTGTGCATCTTAGGGCCATAAACATGGCAAACAAGGATATGTTCACAGTTCCAACAGATAGTTCAATTGTTTGTGTAGATGTTAGATTCATTTGATTTGCATTTTCTATTAATATTTTTCTGTTTGTCCCAAATGGGATTTTTATTTCTGTATGCCATTATTGTAATCATTGGAAACAACTGAGTAAATATTTTGTATCATATGTTTCTAAAAATATTTGAATGTTCTACTTTTCTACTACTGGTTTTCTACTTTCTAAACTTTCTTCCACTCTTTGGCATTTCAATAACATTATTTTTGGGTGTTTTTTATCTCTGACCGCAGCATCTTGTGCATTTATTACCTAAATGTTGTTTGTGTGGGTTTTTTTTTTTTTTTTTTTTTGCCATTTTCTAGATTTCACCAGCTGTGTAAACTCTGCAATTTTACCTTGGTTTTGTTCCACATCAGTTTATCTGCTGGCTGATTTTCTTCCTTTTCTAATGTTTTTGGTAATTTTTCACAGTTAAACAAGTAACTTTGAGGTTACTTCAGCCTTTCCAGCTGTTATCTGTTGACAGTTTTTGCCTAATTATTACATTTCTGCAAAATTATAGCAGTTCTGATAACTTGTAATATTTCTGCCAAGTTTTTAATTTTCTACTAAATTATATTATTTTTGCTAGGTTATACTACTTTTTGTTTGTTATGTTATGTTATGTTATTCTAAATTATTACATTTCTGCTAAGTTGTAGCTTCTGGTAAACTACAACATTTCTGCTGAATTGTTATGTTTCTTCTAAGTTATTGCATTTCTGCTAAGTTATTAAATTTTGTTAACTTGATGTTGTTCTGCAAAGTTATTAAATTTCAACAACTTTTTAAACACTGACTTTGATTTCTTCAGCTTCTTCAGCTATTTTCAACTACTTTCAGCAGACATCTTCAGCTGTACAGCATCCACACTGCATTTTCGCAGGAAATGCAAATTTTTCTAGTTCTTTATTGTGTGGATGCTGGAGGCATCCACACTATTGAGTTCCTATTTCTCTTTATTGTGTGGATGCTTTATGCATCCACACTATTGAGTTCCTGTTTCTCTTTATTGTGTGGATGCTTTAGGCATCCACACTATTGTTTTCCTGTTTCTCTTTATTCTTTATTATTATTGTGTGGATGCTGGAGGCATCCACACTATTGTTTTCCTGTTTCTCTTTATTGTGTGGATGCTTTAAGCATCCACACTATTGAGTTCCTGTTTCTCTTTATTCTTTATACTTTATTGTGTGGATGCCCTAAAGGGCTTCCACACTATTGAGTTCCTGTTTCTCTTTATTCTTTATTATTATTATTCTTCTAGTTGCTTCCGTACACTTTTTGGCACTTAACTACTTCCTCAGTTTTCAGCCGATTTTCTCAGTTCAAACTCTATACTGTTCTGCTCTTTCTGCTCTTTCCGGCAATGACTTTTGGTGTTTATTACTCTTATACTTTTTAAAATATTACACTTTTTTCCTTTAATTTGTCCCATTGAAATGAATGGAAAACTTCCACAATTCTGCTAAAACTTGCTTGTTTTTGAAACTTAACTACTTTGTCATACTTTCACCTAGAAACTCCATTCAAACTTTAAAATGTTCTCAGATTATTGGGCTATTCCTGTCTGATTCAGCTTTTTCAGATCTTCTACCGTTTTAATCTTATACCTCTTTAAGTTTTCAGTTGCAAAATTGTGATTTTTCAGAAAATACATGCGTTGTTATGGTTGCTATGCAATTAACTCAGAGTGGACACTCATCCATTCTGAATTTTCTCTTCATGTTCCAACAACTTCTTGCTACTCGCCCAATTTCCACTCAACCCCCACAAATTATACATCAAAACGTAGGTATTTTTGCTGGCTTTCAAAAAATGTCACTATCATTGTTGTGGGAGTTATAGATTTTTTGCAAATCTCCTCAGAGTAACACAAAGTCTGAAAATTGTCCATAGAAAGTCAATGGAGAGTTTGTTCAAAATCACCGCTGTATTTCTCTAATGAGAGGCAATTTTAAATCGTCATATCTCCTTAACGAAACAAAGTTGAGACATGAGGCTTGTGCCAATATATCTTCAGACACTCCTGATGCTGACAATTCAAAAAGTTTTTTATCACCTATTGCCGTTTGGCCATGAATTACACTTGTTTGAGAGTAGGAAATTCATGCCTTGCTCAGATCTCTTCAGATTTCAAACTCTGGAAATGAGGCACTTTTTTCTCTCGTCATATCTTTTTGATGGATTTCCACAGAGACCTGAAAATTCCCATGACTGTTCACCAAAGCCTGCTGTTTCTTACGGTGAAAGAATGATTTTGATGCTCCATATAGATTTAGAGTTACAAAACATTGTTTGAGGGCAAGTCAAGGCAGTTTTGCTTCGCCTCTACTCAGTTACAGTGTATTACAAGTCATATATCTTCAATAATTTATATTTTATCTCTGAATTAAGAAGACCTGCAGATTCCCCCATCTCTTCTGAACAAAACGGTGTCAGAACGACCATTCTAGCCCCTACGGTTAGGAAATTATGGCCATTTGTTCGAGGGGAATCCTGAATGTCAGAAATACACTGAAGAAAACTCATAGCTGTCTCTGTGTCTGTGTGTGTAAGTGCTGATTACAGCAGGTGCAGCTAATTTAACTGACCTAGATATACCAAGCCCAGACTCTTAACAGCCCCTGTACACTTTGCTCTATGTGTATGTGTGTGTGTATATCAATATTTCTCCCATGTTAAAGTATTACTCCTCCATAATAGTATTTGTGCTAAATCAAAGTACTTCTACTACATCTTAGTACTTCTGCTCAATCATAGTATTTCTGCTAAATCATAGTATTTTTGAAAAATCATGGTATTTGTCCCAAATCATGGTTTTGGGGCAGAACCATAATATTTATTTTATGTTATGAGATTACTACTAAGTGGAGGAATGTCTGTTATGTTATAGTTTATGTGCTGAATATAGTATATCTGCCAAATCATAGTATTTATCCCAAATCATAGTATTTATGCAAAATTACAGTATTTCTGCTAAAAAGCAGAAATAGTACCTTTTAGCAGAAATTTCTTTGAAAAGATATTATTTATGTTAAAACAGTATTTCTGCTAAATCATAGTATTTCTGCCAAATCATAGTATTTGTACTTATTCATAGTACTTGTGCCAAATCATAGTATTTGTACCCAATCATAGTATTTCTGCAATATGATCGTATTTGTGCCAAATCATGGTATCTTTTTGCCAAATCATGGTATTTGTGCCAAATCATGTTATTTGTGCCCAGTTAAAATTTCTGTTATATTATAGTGTTACTACTAAGTCGTAGAATTTCTGTTATGTTATAGTATATCTGCTGATTATAGTATATGTGCCAAATAATAGTATTTATAGCAAATAATAGTATTACTGCCCAAACATAGTATTTCTTGTAGTATTTGTAGTAGTAGTTGTTGTAGTATTTGTGCAAAAACAGAATTGTATGTATATAATATAACATTGTATTTCTGTTATGTTATAGTATTACTACTAAGGCATAGTATTCCTACCAAATCATAGTATTACTGCAATTCCATAGTATTTGAGCGAAATCGTAGTATTTGTGCAAAAACATACTATGTCTGCAAAATCACATTATATCTGCTATGTTATAGTATTACTACTAAGGCATAGTATTTCTACCAAATCATAGTATTCCTTCAAAATCATAGTATCACTGCAATTTCATAGTATTTGACCGAAATTGTATTATTTGTACTAAATCATGGTACTTGTACCAAATCATAGTATTTTTTGGAAATCATATTATTTGAACCAAAACATTGTATTTGTACGAAGTCATAGTATTTCTTCTAAATCATAGTATTTCACCCAAATCTCAGTAGTTGTGCTAAAACCCAGTATTATTGCCAAATCGTAGTATTTGTACTGAAACATAGTATTTGTGCCAATAAGAGTATTTGTACTAAATCATAGTATTTGTGCCAAATCATAGTATTTCTGCCATATTGTGCTAGTTGTGCAAAAACATAGACTGTCTGCAAAATCATAGTATATCTGTTATGTTATAGTATTACTACTAAGTCACAGTATTTCTGCCAATTCGTAGTATTTGTACTAAATCATACTACTCGTGCCAAATCATAGTATTTAAATCAAAATATAGTATTTGTACCAAAGCATTGTATTTGTACGAAGTACAGTATTTCTGCCAAATCATAGAATTACTGCAATTTCATAGTATTTTGAGGAATCCCTTTTGTTATAGTATTACTTCTAAGTCATAGTATTTCTGCTTTGTCATAGTATTTGTACTGAAACATAGTATTTCTGCCAAATCATAGTATTACTGCTATTTCATAGTATTTGAGTGAAATTACAGTGTTTCTGCAAAAACATTGTATTTCTGCAAAATCATAGTATTTCTCTCATCTTAAAGTACTCAATTATAGTATTTGTGCCAAAGTTTAGTATTTCTGCCAAACGATATTATCTCTGCTAAATCATAGTGTCTGCCAAATCATAGTATTTGTGCCAAATTATGGGATTTTGCCAAAACATGGTACTTGTGCCAAATTATAGTATTTGTGCCCAATTAATATTTCTGTTATGTTATAGTATTACTACTAAGTCATAGAATTTCTGTTATGTTCTGCCAAATCATAGTATTACGGCTATTTCAAAGTATTTGAGTGAAATTACAGTGTTTCTGCAAAAACATTTTATTTCTGCTAAATCATAGTATTTCTGTTATCTTAAAGTACTTGCACTCAATTATAGTATTTGTGCCAAAGTTTAGTATTTCTGCCAAATCATATTATCTCTGCTAAATCATCGTGTCTGCCAAATCATAATATTTGTGCCTAAGCACAGCATTTGTACCAAAACATAGTATTTCTGCCAAATCATAGTATTTGTCCTAAAGCATAGTATTTCAACAAAATCACAGTATTTCTGCTATGTTATAGTATTTGTGCTTGTAGAAAAACCTGTGTTAGTGTGAGCTACATTACCCAGCAGCCTCTGAGCAGTGAGGGAATTCATGGGACTTCTGAGCTAGATGGTCTTCCTTCGTTCCTGTGGTTACAATTGAGGAGAGAGCTGCTGGGAAGGGGAGCAAATAGCCCATCCTGTATTTGTTGGGGATGGTGTGTGTCACATAAACGTGAGTTAATGTTCCATGCTTAAGATGTTTACCCTGCTACTTGTGTGTATTGGTTTTAGTTACCTTTAGCGTATGTGCTAGTTAGCGATAGCTATGGCAGCACAGTTATTTGATTGTTTTGGGCTTGTTCCTGCTTTGTTTGTTCCCCCTGCAAATTTATGTGAATTTGTACACAGTAATATCGCTGTATTACGTAGTGGCTAAGTAGGAGGCTGACTGTTACTAAGTGCATCAGTGTACATAGGTCATCTGTTGTGTTGGAGTGCCCTCTTGTGGCGCCTTTTGGGTAGTCCCTTAGTAAACACTGCAAAGAAGTGGTATCAGACTGGTTTGTAGTGGAGGAATTTGTTGCCAGTTTCTTTCATCTTTAATCCGTATTCATGTTGTAATGTAGTAACTTTTGTGGCGCAAATACCACAATATGGCAGAAATACTATGTTTTGGCACAAACACTTTGATTTGGTATACTTTAGCTTCTTCACCCCTTTTCAGCAAAATTTTCATTTTTTTCACCCCTTTTCAACACAAATTCCAGCTTTTTTGGCGGTTTTCAGAAAAAAACCCTCTTTTCAGCAGAAACTCTGCTGATTCACCTCTTTTCTGCAAAATTTTCATCCTTTTTGCCTCTTATCAGCACAGTTCCCAGCAGCTTCTGATAATTTCAGCACAAACTGTGCATTTCCAGGAGGTTCGAGGGGAATCCTGAATGTGAATGTAAGAAATACACTGCAGAAAACTTATACCTCTCTCTGTGTCTGTGTGTGTAAGGGCTGATTACAGCAGGTGCAGCTAATTTAACTGACCTAGATATACCAAGCCCAGACTCTTAACAGCCACTGTTCCCTTTAGGCTCTGTGTATGTGTATGTTTGTGTGTCTGTATCAATATTTCTCCCATGTTAAAGTATTACTCCTCCATAATAGTATTTGTGTTAAATCAAAGTACTTCTACTACATCTTAGTATTTCTGCTAAATCATAGTATTTTGGCCAAATCATGGTATTTGTGCCAAAGCATAGTATTTCCACAAAATAACAGTATTTCTGCTATGTTATATTATTACTGCTCATAGTATTTCTGCCAAATCTTGGTATTTGTTCCAAAGCATAGTATTTCTGCCAAATCACAATATAACTGCAAAATAAAGGGGTTTTTTTTAGACAAATCATAGTGTTTGTGCTAAATCCTAGTAATTCTGCTCAATCATAGAATTTCTGCTATGCTGAAGTGCTTTTTGCTAGATTACAGAATTTCTGCTAAGTCAAAGTATTTCATGTAAGTCATAGTATTTATACCAAGTCCCAGTGTTTCTGCCAAATCATAAATCATAAATAATGTGGCGTGTTGGGGGAACAGCTAGTTCTCTCCCATCATGCCTTGGGACATGTGCTGCATTTGAGATGTTCTTGTTTCATTGTTTATGGTTACGTTACTTTTAACTGTTGTTTGAATGTTGTGTTTATACTACGGTACAAAGTCACTGACAGTTATTGTTTTATAGGAAGAATGCAGTACCATAAGTGAGTTCTGTTATGCTGTTATTGACCCTTGAAGCACATTGTGACACAAGCAAGTATGTTCAATAAAAAACTCCCCCTACCAGCTTGGGGTGGAAATACAGGCTCAATCTCTCCCTGTGAGCTTCTTTGCAAGATTCATCTGCAAGCCACAATAATTTTAATAAAGCAAAGTTAAGATGAGAGGCTTGTGCCAATTCATCTTCAGACACTGCTGACACTCGTGGTTGGAGCAGTTTTTACTGTCATCATACTGTTGAGCCATGAATTATGTTTGTTTTCAAACTCTTGAGCCAGAAATTACGTTTGTTTTCAAACTCTTTAAATGAAGCCGTTTCTTCTCTCGTCATATCTCCGCGACGGAGGTACAAAGAGCTATCGCAGTCAAAGTTCATGAAATTCTGCTGATTCACCCAGTAAAGGAATTGTGCTTCTATCCCACCTAGTTTTTGAGTTACACGACATTTTGTAACTCCAGAAAACGGCGCTTTACGCCTCTCACCGCGATCTAATTCTGACTGCTCATCTCCCTGTTTTCCAGGCACTGGCTCTCTTTGCCGGTGGCGCATTTGGTAATGACACGGGTCTGCAGCCCAAAGGTCGTGGGTTCAATTCCACCTTGGTCCACATGGTTTTTTTTTCACTACAAATTTATACACTATCACAGACCTGTAATTTATATTGCTAATTTATTACAATTCTGCAAAGTTTTATGATTTTAGCAGCTTTTCTAATATGGACCTCAGATTCTTTTTAACGCTCCATGGCAGAAACAAGTACACAGCCTGATGAAGCAGACTGAGGCAGTACCTCTGATTGGTGAATTTGAGCAGAACCAGGTTGTTCTTTCATTTCATTTCTTTATTTATTTCACACATGGTTCAACAGTGTTTCTTTTTCTACATACAGAACCTTCTGCCTCTTTTCAGCAGAAATTCTGCTCATTCACCTCATCTCTTGTGTTGGAGTGCCCTCTTGTGGCGCCTTTTGGGTAGTGCCTTAGTAAATGTGAACACTGCAAAGAAGTGGTATCAGACTGGTTTGTAGTGGAGGAATTTGTTGCCAGTTTCTTTCATCTTTAATCCGTATTCATGTTGTAATGTAGTAGTACCACAATATGGCAGAAACACTATGTTTTGGCACAAATACTTTGATTTGGTATACTTTAGCTTCTTCACCCCTTTTCAGCAAAATTTTCATTTTTTTCACCCCTTTTCAGCACAAATTCCAGCTTTTTTGGCTGTATTCAGAAAAAAGACAACTCTTTTGAGCAGAAACTCTGCTGATTCATCTCTTTTCAGCGCAAGTTTCTGCTTCTTTGCCTCTTTTCTGCAGAAATTCTGCTGATTTACCTCTTTTCTGCAAAATTTTCAGCCTTTTCACCTCTTATCAGCACAATTCTCAGCAGCTTCTGCTCATTTCAGCAGAATTGTCAGTCTGTCCACCTCTTCTCTGTGAGAATGTGTTTGGGTCAGTGAGATGAGTAGCTGCTTTGAGCCTGGTAGTATATCTGTTATGTTATAGTATTACTACTAAATCACAGTATTTCTGCCAATTCAAGGAGGCTGACTGTTACTAAGTGCATCAGTGTACATAGGTCATCTGTTGTGTTGGAGTGCCCTGTTGTGGCGCCTTTTGGGTAGTGCCTTAGTAAATGTGAACACTGCAAAGAAGTGGTATCAGACTGGTTTGTAGTGGAAGAATTTGTTGCCAGTTTCTTTCATCTTTAATCCGTATTCATGTTGTAATGTAGTAGTACCACAATATGGCAGAAACACTATGTTTTGGCACAAATACTTTGATTTGGTATACTTTAGCTTCTTCACCCTTTTCAGAAAATTTTCATTTTTTTCACCCCTTTTCAGCACAAATTCCAGCTTTTTTGGCTGTATTCAGAAAAAAGACAACTCTTTTGAGCAGAAACTCTGCTGATTCATCTCTTTTCAGCGCAAGTTTCTGCTTCTTTGCCTCTTTTCTGCAGAAATTCTGCTGATTTACCTCTTTTCTGCAAAATTTTCAGCCTTTTCACCTCTTCTCAGCACAATTCTCAGCAGCTTCTGCTCATTTTAGCAGAATTGTCGGTTTCTCCTCCTCCTTTTTGAGAGAATGAGTTTAGCTCAGTGAGATGAGTAGCTTCCTTGAGACCAGAAGGTCCAGGTTCGAATCCTGCTCAGGGCAACATGTTCTTTTCACCACCATACAACTTTTTGCATCTTTTCATCTTTTTCAGCAGACAGCTTCAGCGTTAAGGCATCCACACAGCATTTTCGCAGGAAATGCAAATTTTTCTAGTTATTCTTCAAGTTGCTTCCGTACGTTTTTCGCCGTAGAACTACTTCCACAATTTTTGTGCTATTTTCACCGTTCAAATTTTAAACTATTCTGCTATTTTTGCTCTTTCCGGCAATGACTTTTGGTATTTTTTGCTCTTATACTTTTTAAAATATTACGTTTTTTTCCTTTAATTTGTCCCATTGAAATGAATGGGAAACTTCCGCAATTCTGCTAAAACTTACTCTTTTTTGAAACTTAACTACGTTCTCATACTTTCGCCTAGAACAACCATTCAAATTTTAAAATGTTCACATATTATTGGGCTATTCATGAATGATTCAGCTTTTTCATATCTGTTACCGTTTTCATCGTATCCCTCTCTAAGTTTTGAGTTTCATCTTTGTGATTTTTCACAAAATACATGCGTTGTTATGGTTGCTATGCAGTTGGTTCTAAGTGAGCCACTGTACCTTTGGCAATTTTCTCTTCATGTCCGAACAACTTCTTGCTACTCGCTCAATTTTCACTTAACCCACACAAATTATGCATCAAAACATAGGTATTTTTGCTGGCTTTCAGAAAATGTTACTATCATTGTTGTGAGATTTATAGAATTTTGGCAAATCCCCTCAGACCAACACAAAGTCAGAAAACTCTCCATAGAAAGTCAATGGAGAGTTTGTTCAAAATCATCGCTTGATTTCTCTAATGAGAGGCATATTCGAATCGTCATATCTCCTTAACGAAGCGAAGTTAAGACATGAGGCTTGTGCCAATATATCTTCAGACACTCCTGATGCTCACAATTGAAGAATTGTTTTCTCATCTATTACCATTTGGCCATGAATTGGGTTTGTTTGAGGGTAGGAAATTCGTCCCTCGCTCAGATTTCTTCAGATTTCAAACTCTGGAAATGGGACACTTTTTTCTCTCGTCATATCTTTTTGATAGATTTCCACAGAGACCTGAAAATTTCCATGACTGTTCACCAAAGCCTGCTGTCTCTTACGGTGAAAGAATGATATCGATACTCCAAATAGATTTAGAGTTAGAAAGCGTTGTTTGAGGACTAGTCAAGGCAGATTTTGCTTGCCTCTACTCAGTTATGGTGCATTAGAAGTCAAATATCGTCAATAATTCATATTTTAATGATAAATTGTCAACATTTTAAGATTCCCCCATCTCTTCTGAACAAAACGGTGTAAGAATGACTGTTCTAGCCCCTACGGTTAGGAAATTATGGCCATTTCTTTGAGAGGAATCCTCACTATGAGAAATTCACTGCAGAAATCCTGTCTCTGTGCTCTGTGTGTGTAAAAACGGCTGCACCTGTTTTGGCGGGAAAAAGTACACAGCCTCTCTGATTGGTGGATTCAAATTTAGCAGCTCCCAGGCTGCTTGACTGAGCTAGAAACTTGATTTTCTCTCCCTGTGTGTGTGTGTGTGTGTGTGTGTGTGTGTGTGTGTGTGTGTGTGAGACAGAGAGAGAGAGAGAGAGAGGGCGAGAGAGAGTTTTTATGGGAGCATGTTATTGTATGATTTAAATTCAATATATTTAGACTGGTTGACTGAATTTGATCCTGTGTGTGTCTCTCTGTGCTTGTGGGACTTTTTGCAGCTGTCCATTTTGCTTTTCCAATTTTTCTATTTAAGTTATTACTATTGTGCTAAGTCATAGCATTTGTGCTGCTTTTCAGTATTTGTGCTAAATACAGCATTTCTGCTAAATCATACTATTTCTGCTATTTTATAAGATTTGTGCTAAATACAGCATTTGTGCTAAATCATACTATTTCTGCTATTTTATAGGATTTGTACTTAATATAATATTTTTGCTTAATTATAGTATTTGTGCTAAAACATAGTATTTCTACTAAACGCAGTATTTCTGGGTAATCATAGTGTTTCTATGTATTCCTGCCAGCTCCTCAGGAAGCCAATCCTCTGTGAGGACTGTAATTTTCAAATTGACATATTAAGTCATGCACGGCTTCCCAGCCAGCCAATCATATCTGAGTCCTGGCACATTCAAATTTGCATATTGGGACCTTCATGGTTTCCCAGCCAGCCAATCATATCTGAGTCCTGGCACATTTAAATTTGCATATTGTTGCCTTCATGGCTTCCCAGCCAGCCAATCATATCTGAGTCCTGGCACATTTAAATTTGCATATTGGGACCTTCATGGCTTCTAAGCCCACCAATCATCTATGTCATATATCTCTAATATTTCATATTTTTATTTTAAATGGTCAGCATTTCAAGATTCCCCTATGTCTTCTGAATAAAATGGTCTAAGAATGACTGTTTTAGCCCCTACGGTTAGAAATTTATGGCTGTTTGTTTGAGGGGAATTCTCACTATGAGAAATAGACTGCAAAAATCCTGTCTTTCTCTGTGCTGCATGTGTAAAGGCCTGAACTTAGTGCACCAGTTTTGGCGGGAAAAAGTACACAGCCTCTCTGATTGGTGGATTCAAATTTAGCAGCTCCCAGGCTGCTTGACTGACCTAGAAACTTGATTTTCTCTCCCTGTGTGTGTGTGTGTGTGTGTGTGTGTGTGTGTGTGTGTGTGTGTGTGTGTGTGTGTGTGTGCGTGAGAGAGAGAGAGAGAGAGAGAGAGGGCGAGAGAGAGTTTTTATGGGAGCATCTTATTGTATGATTTAAATTCAATATATTTAGACTGGTTGACTGAATTTGATCCTGTGTCTGTCTCTCTGTGCATGTGTGTTTCCATATGTGTCCATATTTGTGATTGTGTCACTGTTATACTTTTTTTTGCTGATTTTTTTCATTTAACAATTACATTTGAGGGACCCTTAGCATGTTCAGGATTCTTTCAGCTGTCCATTTTGCTTTTCCAATTTTTCTATTTAAGTTATTACTATTGTGTTGAGTCATAGCATTTCTGCTGCTTTTCAGTATTTGTGCTAAATACAGCATTTCTGCAAAATCATACTATGTCTGCTATTTTATGAGATTTGTGCTAAATATAGTGTTTCTGCTATTTCTGCCAAATTTAGTATTTTTGATTAATTAGGGTTTTTCTACCAAATCATAGTACAGTTTTACTGCTTTTTATAGGATTTTTAGAGGATATTTATATTGCTTAATATAGTATTTCTGCTTTTTATAGGATTTGTGCTTAATATAGTTTTTCTAAAAAATGTAGTATTTATGCTTAATCATACTATTTCTATATATTTCTGCCAGGTCCCCAGGCAGCTAATCCTCTGTGAGGACTGATACATACAAATACATATCAGGGCCTGCACGGCTTCCCAGCCAGCCAATCATATCTGGGGTCTGCCCTTTCTTCTCTCGTCATATCTCAGCGACAGATGTACAAAGAGCAATGCAAATCACAGTCAAAGTACACGAACGTACGCTGATTCACCCAGTACAAGAATTATGCTTCTAGTCCACCTAGTTTTTGAGTTACACGACGTTTTGTAACTGCAAAAAACGGCGTTTTTCGCCTCTCACCGCAATCTGATTCTGACTGCTCATCACCCTGTTTTCCAGGCGCGCGCTCTCTTTCCCAGTGGCGCAGTTGGTAATGACACAGGTCTGCAACCCAAAGGTCGTGGGTTCAATTACACCTTGGGCAACATGTGTTTTTCCCTACAAATTAATACACTATCACAGACCACTAATTCATATTCATCATTTATTACAATTCTGCAACCTTTTATGATTTTAGCAGCTTTTGTAATATGGACCTCAGATTCTTGTTAACACTCCATGGCACAAATACTATTCCCTTTAGGCTCTGTGTGTGTGTGTGTGTGTGTGTGTGTGTGTGTGTGTGTGTGTGTGTGTGTGTGAGAGAGAGTGTGTGAGAGAGAGAGCGAGAGAGAGCGAGAGAGAGCCCTTTGATGGGAGCATCTTATTATATCACTTAAATTCAATATATTTAGACTGGTTGACTGAATTTGGTCCTGTGTGTGTCTCTCTGTGCATGTGTGTTTCCATATGTGCCCATATTTGTGATTGTGTGACTGTTATACTTTTTTTGCTGATTTTTTTTTCAATTAACAATTAGATTTGAGGGACCCGTAGCATGTTCAGGATTTTTCCAGCTGTCCATTTTGCTTTTCCAATTTTTCTATAAGTTATTACTGTTGTGCTAAGTCATAGCATTTCTGCTAAATCATACTATTTCTGCTATTTTATGAGATTTGTGCCAAATACAGCATTTCTGCTAAATCATACTATTTCTGCTATTTCATAAGATTTGTACTAAATATAGTGTTTCTGCCAAATATAGTATTTCTGCTTAATTATAGTATTTCTGCCATTTTATAGTATTTGTGCTAAAACATAGTATTTCTACTAAATGTAGTATTTATGCTTAATCATACTATTTGTATATATTTCTGCCAGGTCCCCAGGCAGCTAATCCTCTGTGAGGACTGATACATATAAAATTTACATATCAGGGCCTGCACGGCTTCCCAGCCAGCCAATCATATCTGAGGTCTGCCCTTTCTTCTCTCGTCATATCTCAGCGACAGATGTACAAAGAGCAATGCAAATCACAGTCAAAGTACACGAAAGTACGCTGATTCACCCAGTACAAGAATTATGCTTCTAGTGCACCTAGTTTTTGAGTTACACGACGTTTTGTAACTCCAAAAAACTGTGTTTTTCGCCTCTCACCGCAATCTAATTCTGACTGCTCATCACCCTGTTTTCCAGGCGCTCACTCTCTTTCCCAGTGGCGCAGTTGGTAATGACACAGGTCTGCAACCCAAAGGTCGTGGGTTCAATTACACCTTGGGCAACATGTTTTTTTCCCCTACAAATTAATACACTATCACAGACCAGTAATTGATATTCATCATTTATTACAATTCTGCAACCTTTTATGATTTTAGCAGCTTTTGTAATATGGACCTCAGATTCTTGTTAACACTCCATGGCACAAATACTGTTCCCTTTAGGCTCTGTGTGTGTGTGTGTGTGTGTGTGTGTGTGTGTGTGTGTGTGTGTGTGTGTGTGAGAGAGAGAGAGAGAGAGAGCGAGAGAGAGCCTTTTGATGGGAGCATCTTATTATATCACTTAAATTCAATATATTTAGACTGGTTGACTGAATTTGGTCCTGTGTGTGTCTCTCTGTGCATGTGTGTTTCCATATGTGCCCATATTTGTGATTGTGTGACTGTTATACTTTTTTTGCTGATTTTTTTTTCAATTAACAATTAGATTTGAGGGACCCTTAGCATGTTCAGGATTTTTCCAGCTGTCCATTTTGCTTTTCCAATTTTTCTATAAGTTATTAGTGTTGTGCTAAGTCATAGCATTTCTGCTGCTTTTCAGTATTTGTGCTAAATACAGCATTTCTGCTAAATCATACTATTTCTGCTATTTTATGAGATTTGTGCGAAATACAGCATTTCTGCTAAATCATACTATTTCTGCTATTTCATAAGATTTGTACTAAATATAGTGTTTCTGCCAAATATAGTATTTCTGCTTAATTATAGTATTACTGCCATTTTATAGTATTTGTGCTAAAACATAGTATTTCTACTAAATGTAGTATGTATGCTTAAACATACTATTTGTATATATTTCTGCCAGGTCCCCAGGCAGCTAATCCTCTGTGAGGACTGATACATATAAAATTTAAATATCAGGGCCTGCACGGCTTCCCAGCCAGCCAATCATATCTGAGGTCTGCCCTTTCTTCTCTCGTCATATCTCAGCGACAGATGTACAAAGAGCAATGCAAATCACAGTCAAAGTACACGAAAGTACGCTGATTCACCCAGTACAAGAATTATGCTTCTAGTCCACGTAGTTTTCTAGTTACACGACGTTTTGTAACTCCAAAAAACAGCGTTTTTCGCCTCTCACCGCAATCTAATTCTGACTGCTCATCACCCTGTTTTCCAGGCACTCGCTCTCTTTCCCAGTGGCGCAGTTGGTAATGACACAGGTCTGCAACCCAAAGGTCGTGGGTTCAATTACACCTTGGGCAACACGTTTTTTTTCCCTACAAATTAATACACTATCACAGACCACTAATTCATATTCATCATTTATTACCATTCTGCAAACTTTTATGATTTTAGCAGCTTTTCTAATATGGACCTCAGATTCTTGTTAACACTCCATGGCACAAATACTGTTCCCTTTAGGCTCTGTGTATGTGTGTGTGTATCAATATTTCTCCCATTTTAAAGTATTACTCCTCCATAATTGTATTTCTGTTAAATCAAAGTACTTTTACTACATCTTAGTACTTCTGCTCAATCATAGTATTTTGCCAAATTATGGTTTTTGTGCCAAATCATGACATTTGTTTTATGTTACAGTATTACTACTAAGTGGAGGAATTTCTGTCATGTTACAGTATATGTGCTGATTACAGTATTTCTGCTAAATCATAGTATTTCTACTATATTATATTTTTCTTTCTAAATATAGCATTTCTGCTATATAATTGTATTACTGCTATGTTATAATATTTGTGCTAAACCAGAGTATTTCTGCTGAAACATAGTATTTCTGCCGAATGATAGTATTTCTGTCAAATTACAGTATTTGTGCTAAAACATAGTATTTTCTAAAAAAAATTTCAATATTAATAGTAAATTACAGTGTCTCTGGTAAATCGCAGCATTTCTGCTATGTTGTACTGTTTTTCTAAATCATAGTATTTCTGTAATGTTTGAGAATGTTTGCCTAAATATATTCTTTCTGTTATCTTATACTATTTCTCCTAAATTCTTGTATTTTTGAGAAGTTATCGTATTTCTGGTAAGTTACAATATTTCTGCTAAGTTCTGCTATGCTATTGTATTTCTGCCAAGTATTATGTTTCCTCTAAGATATTGCAGTTCTGCTAAGTTACTACATTTTAGCAAAGTTCCTTTGCTTCTACAAAGCTTTTACAAATTCTGCAACTTTTCAGCTTTTTCTGCTAGTTTCGGCAGACAGCTTCAGCATTACAGCATCCACACTGCATTTTCGCAGGAAATGCAAATTTTTCTAGTTCTTTATTGTGTGGATGCCCTAAAGGGCTTCCACACTATTGAGTTCCTGTTTCTCTTTATTCTTTATTATTATTATTCTTCTAGTTGCTTCCGTACACTTTTTGGCACTTAACTACTTCCTCAGTTTTCAGCCGATTTTCTCAGTTCAAACTCTATACTGTTCTGCTCTTTCTGCTCTTTCCGGCAATGACTTTTGGTGTTTATTACTGTTATACTTTTTAAAATATTACACTTTTTTCCTTTAATTTGTCCCATTGAAATGAATGGAAAACTTCCACAATTCTGCTAAAACTTGCTTGTTTTTGAAACTTAACTACTTTGTCATACTTTCACCTAGAAACTCCATTCAAACTTCAAAATGTTCTCAGATTATTGGGCTATTCCTGTCTGATTCAGCTTTTTCAGATCGTCTACCGTTTTAATCTTATACCTCTTTAAGTTTTCAGTTGCAAAATTGTGAGTTTTCAGAAAATACATGCGTTGTTATGGTTGCTATGCAATTAACTCAGAGTGGACACTCATCCATTCTGAATTTTCTCTTCATGTTCCAACAACTTCTTGCTACTCGCCCAATTTCCACTCAACCCCCACAAATTATACATCAAAACATAGGTATTTTTGCTGGCTTTCAAAAAATGTCACTATCATTGTTGTGGGAGTTATAGATTTTTTGCAAATCTCCTCAGAGTAACACAAAGTCTGAAAATTGTCCATAGAAAGTCAATGGAGAGTTTGTTCAAAATCACCGCTGTATTTCTCTAATGAGAGGCATTTTTAAATCGTCATATCTCCTTAACGAAACAAAGTTGAGACATGAGGTTTGTGCCAATATATCTTCAGACACTCCTGATGCTCACAATTCAAAAAGTTTTTTATCACCTATTACCGTTTGGCCATGAATTACACTTGTTTGAGAGTAGGAAATTCATGCCTTGCTCAGATCTCTTCAGATTTCAAACTCTGGAAATGAGGCACTTTTTTCTCTCATCATATCTTTTTGATGGATTTCCACAGAGACCTGAAAATTCCCATGACTGTTCACCAAAGCCTGCTGTTTCTTACGGTGAAAGAATGATTTTGATGCTCCATATAGATTTAGAGTTACAAAACGTTGTTTGAGGGCAAGTCAAGGCAGTTTTGCTTCGCCTCTACTCAGTTACAGTGTATTACAAGTCATATATCTTCAATAATTTATATTTTATCTCTGAATTAAGAAGACCTGCAGATTCCCCCATCTCTTCTGAACAAAACGGTGTCAGAACGACCATTCTAGCCCCTACGGTTAGGAAATTATGGCCATTTGTTCGAGGGGAATCCTGAATGTCAGAAATACACTGAAGAAAACTCACACCTCTCTCTGTGTCTGTGTGTGTGAGGGCTGATTACAGCAGGTGCAGCTAATTTAACTGACCTAGATATACCAAGCCCAGACTCTTAACAGCTCCTGTTCACTTTGCGCTCTGTGTATGTGTGTCTGTATCAATATTTCTCTCATGTTAAAGTATTACTCCTCCATAATAGTACTTCTGCTCAATCATAGTATTTCTGCTAAATCATAGTATTTTTGCCAAGTCATGGTATTTGTGCCAAATCATGGTTTTTGTGTCAAATCATGACATTTCTGATATATTATAGTATTACTACTAGGTGGAAGTATTTCTGTTATGTTATAGTATATATGCTGAATATAGTATATCTGTCAAATCATAGTATTTATCCCAAATCATAGTATTTATGCCAAATTACAGCATTTGTGCCAAAAGGCAGAAATAGTACCTTTGAGCAGAAATTTCTGCCAAAAAATAGTATTCATGTTAAAACATAGTATTTCTGCTAAATCATAGTATTTGTACTGAAACATAGTATTTCTGCCCAATCATAGTATTTGTATCCAATCATAGTATTTCTGCCATATCATAGTATTTGTGCCAAATTATGGGATTTTGCCAAAACATGGTACTTGTGCCAAATTATAGTATTTGTGCCCAATTAATATTTCTGTTATGTTATAGTATTACTACTAAGGCATAGTATTTCTACCAAATCATAGTATTCCTTCAAAATCATAGTATCACTGCAATTTCATAGTATTTGACCGAAATTGTATTATTTGTACTAAATCATGGTACTTGTACCAAATCATAGTATTTTTTGGAAATCATATTATTTGAACCAAAACATTGTATTTGTACGAAGTCATAGTATTTCTTCTAAATCATAGTATTTCACCCAAATCTCAGTAGTTGTGCTAAAACCCAGTAATATTGCCAAATCGTAGTATTTGTACTGAAACATAGTATTTGTGCCAAATCATAGTATTTCTGCCATATTGTGCTAGTTGTGCAAAAACATAGACTGTCTGCAAAATCATAGTATATCTGTTATGTTATAGTATTACTACTAGGTCACAGTATTTCTGCCAATTCGTAGTATTTGTACTAAATCATGGTACTCGTGCCAAATCATAGTATTTAAATCAAAATATAGTATTTGTACCAAAGCATTGTATTTGTACGAAGTACAGTATTTCTGCCAAATCATAGAATTACTGCAATTTCATAGTATTTTGAGGAATCCCTTTTGTTATAGTATTACTTCTAAGTCATAGTATTTCTGCTTTGTCATAGTATTTGTACTGAAACATAGTATTTCTGCCAAATCATAGTATTACTGCTATTTCATAGTATTTGAGTGAAATTACAGTGTTTCTGCAAAAACATTGTATTTCTGCAAAATCAAAGTATTTCTCTCATCTTAAAGTACTCAATTATAGTATTTGTGCCAAAGTTTAGTATTTCTGCCAAATGATATTATCTCTGCTAAATCATAGTATTTGTGCCAAATTATGGGATTTTGCCAAAACATGGTACTTGTGCCAAATTATAGTATTTGTGCCCAATTAATATTTCTGTTATGTTATAGTATTACTACTAAGTCATAGAATTTCTGTTATGTTCTGCCAAATCATAGTATTACGGCTATTTCAAAGTATTTGAGTGAAATTACAGTGTTTCTGCAAAAACATTTTATTTCTGCTAAATCATAGTATTTCTGTTATCTTAAAGTACTTGCACTCAATTATAGTATTTGTGCCAAAGTTTAGTATTTCTGCCAAATCATATTATCTCTGCTAAATCATCGTGTCTGCCAAATCATAATATTTGTGCCTAAGCACAGCATTTGTACCAAAACATAGTATTTCTGCCAAATCATAGTATTTGTCCTAAAGCATAGTATTTCAACAAAATCACAGTATTTCTGCTATGTTATAGTATTTGTGCTTGTAGAAAAACCTGTGTTAGTGTGAGCTACATTACCCAGCAGCCTCTGAGCAGTGAGGGAATTCATGGGACTTCTGAGCTAGATGGTCTTCCTTCGTTCCTGTGGTTACGATTGAGGAGAGAGCTGCTGGGAAGGGGAGCAAATAGCCCATCCTGTATTTGTTGGGGATGGTGTGTGTCACATAAACGTGAGTTAATGTTCCATGCTTAAGATGTTTACCCTGCTACTTGTGTGTATTGGTTTTAGTTACCTTTAGTGTATGTGCTAGTTAGCGATAGCTATGGCAGCCCAGTTATTTGACTGTTTTGGGCTTGTTCCTGCTTTGTTTGTTCCCCCTGCAAATTTATGTGAATTTGTACACTGTAATATCGCTGTATTATGTAGTGGCTAAGTAGGAGGCTGACTGTTACTAAGTGCATCAGTGTACATAGGTCATCTGTTGTGTTGGAGTGCCCTCTTGTGGCGCCTTTTGGGTAGTCCCTTAGTAAACACTGCAAAGAAGTGGTATCAGACTGGTTTGTAGTGGCGGAATTTGTTGCCAGTTTCTTTCATCTTTAATCCGTATTCATGTTGTAATGTAGTAACTTTTGTGGCGCAAATACCACAATATGGCAGAAATACCATGTTTTGGCACAAATACTTTGATTTGGTATACTTTAGCTTCTTCACCCCTTTTCAGCAAAATTTTCATTTTTTTCACCCCTTTTCAGCACAAATTCCAGCTTTTTTGGCGGTTTTCAGAAAAAAAACCCTCTTTTCAGCAGAAACTCTGCTGATTCACCTCTTTTCAGCGCAAGGTTCTGCTTCTTTGCCTCTTTTCTGCAGAAATTCTGCTGATTCACCTCTTTTCTGCAAAATTTTCATCCTTTTTGCCTCTTATCAGCACAGTTCTCAGCAGCTTCTGATAATTTCACCACAATTGTCAGTCTATCTACCTCTTTTTTGTGAGAATGAGTTTGGCTCAGTGAGATGAGTAGCTGCCTTGAGACCAGGAGGTTCGAGGGGAATCCTGAATGTGAATGTAAGAAATACACTGCAGAAAACTTATACCTCTCTCTGTGTCTGTGTGTGTAAGGGCTGATTACAGCAGGTGCAGCTAATTTAACTGACCTAGATATACCAAGCCCAGACTCTTAACAGCCACTGTTCCCTTTAGGCTCTGTGTATGTGTATGTTTGTGTGTCTGTATCAATATTTCTCCCATGTTAAAGTATTACTCCTCCATAATAGTATTTCTGTTAAATCAAAGTACTTCTACTACATCTTAGTATTTCTGCTAAATCATAGTATTTTGGCCAAATCATGGTATTTGTGCCAAAGCATAGTATTTCCACAAAATAACAGTATTTCTGCTATGTTATATTATTACTGCTCATAGTATTTCTGCCAAATCTTGGTATTTGTTCCAAAGCATAGTATTTCTGCCAAAACACAATATAACTGCAAAATAAAGGGTTTTTTTTTAGACAAATCATAGTGTTTGTGCTAAATCCTAGTAATTCTGCTCAATCATAGAATTTCTGCTATGCTGAAGTGCTTTTTGCTAGATTACAGAATTTCTGCTAAGTCAAAGTATTTCATGTAAATCATAGTATTTATACCAAGTCCCAGTGTTTCTGCCAAATCATAAATCATAAATAATGTGGCGTGTTGGGGGAACAGCTAGTTCTCTCCCATCATGCCTTGGGACATGTGCTGCATTTGAGATGTTCTTGTTTCATTGTTTATGGTTACGTTACTTTTAACTGTTGTCTTGAATGTTGTGTTTATACTACGGTACAAAGTCACTGACAGTTATTGTTTTATAGGAAGAATGCAGTACCATAAGTGAGTTCTGTTATGCTGTTATTGACCCTTGAAGCACATTGTGACACAAGCAAGTATGTTCAATAAAAAACTCCCCCTACTAGCTTGGGGTGGAAATACAGGCTCAATCTCTCCCTGTGAGCTTCTTTGCAAGATTCATCTGCAAGCCACAATAAATTTAATAAAGCAAAGTTAAGACGAGAGGCTTGTGCCAATTCATCTTCAGACACTGCTAACACTCACGGTTGGAGCAGTTTTTACTGTCATCTTACTGTTGAGCCATAAATTAGGTTTGTTTTCAAACTCTTGAGCCAGAAATTACGTTTGTTTTCAAACTCTTAAAATGAAGCCGTTTCTTCTCTCGTCATATCTCCGCGACGGAGGTACAAAGAGCTATCGCAGTCAAAGTTCATGAAATTCTGCTGATTCACCCAGTAAAGGAATTGTGCTTCTATCCCACCTAGTTTTTGAGTTACACGACATTTTGTAACTCCAGAAAACGGCGCTTTACGCCTCTCACCGCGATCTAATTCTGACTGCTCATCTCCCTGTTTTCCAGGCACTGGCTCTCTTTGCCGGTGGCGCATTTGGTAATGACACGGGTCTGCAGCCCAAAGGTCGTGGGTTCAATTCCACCTTGGTCCACATGGTTTTTTTTCACTACAAATTTATACACTATCACAGACCTGTAATTTATATTGCTAATTTATTACAATTCTGCAAACTTTTATGATTTTAGCAGCTTTTCTAATATGGACCTCAGATTCTTGTTAACGCTCCATGGCAGAAATACATACAAGTACACAGCCTGATGAAGCAGACAGAAGCAGTACCTCTGACTGGTGAATTTGAGCAGAACCAGGTTGTTCTTTCATTTCATTTCATTTCTTTATTTCACACATGGTTCAACAGTGTTTCTTTTTCTACATACAGAACCTTCTGCCTCTTTTCAGCAGAAATTCTGCTCATTCACCTCATCTCTTGTGTTGGAGTGCCCTCTTGTGGCACCTTTTGGGTAGTGCCTTAGTAAACGTGAACACTGCAAAGAAGTGGTATCAGACTGGTTTGTAGTGGAGGAATTTGTTGCCAGTTTCTTTCATCTTTAATCCGTATTCATGTTGTAATGTAGTAGTACCACAATATGGCAGAAACACTATGTTTTGGGACAAATACTTTGATTTAGTATACTTTAGCTTCTTCAGCTTCTTCACCCCTTTTCAGCAAAATTTTCATTTTGTTCACCCCTTTTCAGCACAAATTCCAGCTTTTTTGGCTGTATTCAGAAAAAAGACAACTCTTTTGAGGAGAAACTCTGCTGATTCATCTCTTTTCAGCGCAAGTTTCTGCTTCTTTGCCTCTTTTCTGCAAAAATTCAGCTGATTCACCTCTTTTCTGCAAAATTTTCAGCCTTTTGACCTCTTATCAGCACAATTCTCAGCAGCTTCTGCTCATTTCAGCAGAATTGTCCGTCTCTCCACCTCTTCTTTGTAAGAATGATTTTGGCTCAGGGAAATGAATAGCCACCAGGAGGGCCAGGTTCGAATCCTGCTCAGTGGGGCATTTTTTTTTTTTCACCACCATACAACTTTTTGCAACTTTTCATCGTTTTCAGCTTTTCATAGTATCATAGTATTTCCACAAAATATTTGTATTTCTGCTACGTTATATTATTACTGCTCATAGTATTTCTGCCAAATTTTGGTATTTGCTCCAAAGCACAGTATTTCTGCCAAATCACAATATAACTGCAAAATAAAGGTTTTTGAGACAAATCATAGCATTTGTGCTAAATCCTAGTAATTCTGCTCATAGAATTTCTGCTATGCTGAGGTGCTTTCTGCTAGATTATAGTTTTTCTGCTAAATCAAAATATTTCATGTAAATCATACCAAGTCCCAGTGTTTCTGCCAAATCATAAATCATAAATAATGTGGCGTGTTGGGGGAACAGCTAGTCCTCTCCCATCATGCCTTGGGACATGTGCTGCTGTTTAGATGTTCTTGTTTCATTGTTTATGGTTACGTTACTTTTAACTGTTGTCTTGAATGTTGTGTTTATACTATGGTACAAAGTCACTGACAGTTATTGTTTTATAGGAAGGAAGAATGCAGTACCATAAGTGAGTTCTGTTATGCTGTTATTGACCCTTGAAGCACATTGTAGAACAAGCAAGTGTTTAATAAAAAGCTTCTCCTACCAGCTTGGGGTGGAATTACAAGCTCAAGCTTTCCCTGTGTGCTTATTTGCAAGACTTGTATGTGCCATAATAATTTTAATAAAGCAAAGTTAAGATGAGAAGCTTGTTCCAATTCATCTTCAGACAGTGCTGCCAGTCACGGTTGGAGCAGTTTTTACTGTCATCTTACTGTTGAGCCATAAATTACGTTTGTTTTCCAACTCTTAAAATGAAGCCGTTTCTTCTCTCGTCATATCTCCGCGACGGGGGTACAAAGAGCTATGAAAATCGCAGTCAAAGTTCAGCAAAGTCTGCTGATTTACCCAGTACAAGAATTGTGCTTCTATCCCACCTAGTTTTTGAGTTACACGACGTTTTGTAACTCTGAAAAATCGGCGTTTTACGCCTCTCACCGCGATCTAATTCTGACTGCTCGAGTCTCTGTGTTTTAGGCACCCGCCCCCCTTTGTGACCAGACCTCATTTGACTCAGAGGGTTGAGAAGCTGCTGTGAGACCCGGTGGCAGAGGTTCGAGTCCTACCTGTGACAGTTGCTACACATCATCCCCACTTGCATGCGCTCTGCTTTCTTGACACTCTTCAGTGTACCCTTACACATAAAGCCATCTCCATCAAGTGCGTGTACACCTCTTTTTTAGCAGATAATTCTGCTTTTTCGCTTGTTTTCAGCAACTGCAGATGCTGATAGCCCTCCTAGTTTTTGAGTTACACGACGTTTTGTAACTCCAAAAAACGGCGCTTTTCGCCTCTCACTGCGATCTATTTCTGATTGCTGATCTCTTTGTTTTTCAGCCGCCTGCCCTCTTGCCAGGTGGCGCAATCAGTAATGACACGGCTCTGCAGCTCAAAGGTCGTGGGTTCAATCCCACCTTGGTCAACATTTTTTTTTCACTACAAATTTATACACTATCACAGACCTATAATTTATATTGCTAATTTTTTTCACTACAAATGAGTAGTGCAAAAACATACTATGTCTGCAACATCACAGTATATCTGTTATGTTATAGTATTACTACTAAATCACAGTATTTCTGCCAATTCAAGGAGGCTGACTGTTACTAAGTGCATCAGTGTACATAGGTCATCTGTTGTGTTGGAGTGCCCTCTTGTGGCGCCTTTTGGGTAGTGCCTTAGTAAACGTGAACACTGCAAGGAAGTGGTATCAGACTGGTTTGTAGTGGAGGAATTTGTTGCCAGTTTCTTTCATCTTTAATGCGTATTCATGTTGTAATGTAGTAGTACCACAATATGGCAGAAACACTATGTTTTGGCACAAATACTTTGATTTGGTATACTTTAGCTTCTTCACCCCTTTTCAGCAAAATTTTCATTTTTTTCACCCCTTTTCAGCACAAATTCCAGCTTTTTTGGCTGTTTTCAGAAAAAACTCTTTTCAGCAGAAACTCTGCTGATTCATCTCTTTTCAGCGCAAGTTTCTGCTTCTTTGCCTCTTTTCTGCAGAAATTCTGCTGATCCACCTCTTTTCTGCAAAACTTTCAGCCTTTTCACCTGTTATCAGCACAATTCTCAGTAGCTTCTGCTCATTTCAGCAGAATTGTCCGTCTCTCCACAACAACTTTTTACAACTTTTCATCTTTTTCAGCTTTTCAGCAGACAGCTTCAGCGTCAAGGCATCCACACAGCATTTTCGCAGGAAATGCAAATTTTTCTAGTTATTCTTCAAGTTGCTTCCGTACGTTTTTCGTCCGTTAACTACTTCCACAATTTTCAGCCGATTTTCACCGTTCAAATTTTAAACTATTCTGCTATTTTTGCTAATTCCTGCTATGACTTTTGCTATTTTCTGCTCTTATACTTTTTAAAATATTAAGCTTTTTTCCTTTAATTTGTCCCATTGAAATGAATGGGAAACTTCCGCAATTCTGCTAAAACTTACGCTTTTTTGAAACTTAACTACTTTGTCATACTTTCGCCTAGAACAACCATTCAAATTTTAAAATGTTCACAAATTATTGGGCTATCCATGAATGATTCAGCTTTTTCATATCTGTTACCGTTTTCATCTTATCCCTCTTTAAGTTTTGAGTTTCATCTTTGTGATTTTTCACAAAATACATGCGTTGTTATGGTTGCTATGCAGTTGGTTCTAAGTGAGCCACTGTACCTTTGGCAATTTTCTCTTCATGTCCGAACAACTTCTTGCTACTCACTCAATTTTCACTTAACTTCCACAAATTATACATCAAAACGTAGGTATTTTTGCTGGCTTTCAGAAAATATCACCATCATTGTTGTGAAATTTATAGAATTTTGGCAAATCTCCTCAGACCAACACAAAGTCTGAAAACTCTCCATAGAAAGTCAATGGAGAGTTTGTTCAAAATCATCGCTTGATTTCTGTAATGAGAGGCATATTCGAATCGTCATATCTCCTTAACGAAGCGAAGTTACGACATGAGGCTTGTCCCCGTATATCTTCAGACACTCCTGACGCTCACAATTCAAGAATTATTTTCTCACCTATTACCGTTCTGAAATGAGTTAGACTTGTTTGAGGGTAGGAAATTCGTCCTTCGCTCAGATTTCTTCAGATTTCAAACTCTGGAAATGAACCACTTTTTTCTCTCGTCATATCTTTTTAATGGATTTCCACAGAGACCTGAAAATTTCCATGACTGTTCACCAAAGCCTGCTGTCTCTTACGGTGAAAGAATGATATTGATACTCCAAATAGATTTAGAGTTAGAAAGCGTTGTTTGAGGGCAAGTCAAGGCAGTTTTTGCTTTGCTCTACTCAGTTATGGTGCATTAGAAGTCAAATATCTTTAATAATTCATATTTTAATGATAAAGTGTCAACACTTTAAGATTCCCCCATCTCTTCTGAACAAAACGGTGTAAGAATGACCGTTCTAGCCCCTACGGTTAGGAAATTATGGTCATTTGTTTGAGGGGAGTCGTCATTATGAGAAATAGACTGCAAAAGTCCTGTGTCTCTCTGTGCTGCGTGCACCTGTTTTGGCGGGAAAAAGTGCACAGGCTCTCTGATTGGTGGATTCAAATTCAGCAGCTCCCAGGCTGCTTGACTGAGCTAGAAACTTACTTCTCTCTCCCTGTGTGTGGGTGTGTGTTTGTGTGTGTGTGTGTGTGTGTGTGTGTGTGTGTGTGTGTGTGTTTGTGTGTGTGTGTGTGTGTGACAGAGAGAGAGAGGGAGAGAGAGAGAGAGAGAAAGCCTTTTTATGGGATGATCTCATTGTAAGATTCAAATTCAATATATTTAGACTGGTTGACTGAATTGGATCTTGTGTGTGTGTGTGTGTGTGTGTGTGTGTGTGTGTGTGTGTGTGTGTGTGTGTGTGTGTGTGTGTGTGAGAGAGAGAGAGAGAGAGAGAGAGAGAGAGAGAGAGAGAGAGAAAGCCTTTTTATGGGATGATCTCATTGTAAGATTCAAATTCAATATATTTAGACTGGTTGACTGAATTGGATCTTGTGTGTGTGTGTGTGTGTGTGTGTGTGTGTGTGTGTGACAGAGAGAGAGAGAGAGAAAGCCTTTTTATGGGATGATCTCATTGTAAGATTTAAATTCAATATATTTAGACTGGTTGACTGAACTGGATCCTGTGTGTGTGTGTGTGTGTGTGTGTGTGTGTGTGACAGAGAGAGAGAGAGAGAAAGCCTTTTTATGGGATGATCTCATTGTAAGATTCAAATTCAATATATTTAGACTGGTTGACTGAATTGGATCCTGTGTGTGTCTCTCTGTGCATGTGTGTTTCCATATGTGTCCATATTTGTGATTGTGTGGCTGTTATATATTTTTTTGCCGATTTTTTTTCGTTTCACAATTACATTTGAGGGAGCCTTAGCATGTTCAGGATTTTTTCAGCTGTCCATTTTGCTTTTCCAATTTTTCTATTTAAGTTATTACTATTGTGCTAAGTCATAGCATTTCTGCTGCTTTTCAGTATTTATTTTTATTTCAGTAATCATACTATTTCTGCCATTTTATAGGATTTGTACTTAATATAGTATTTCTACTTAATTATAGTATTTCTGCCATTTCATAAGATTTGTGCTAAATATAGTTTTTCTGCTAAAAAAATAGTATTTCTGCCAAATATAGTATTTTTAATTAATTATAGTTTTTCTACCAAATCATAGTACAGTTTTACTGCTTTTTGTATGGCTTCTAAGACAACCAATCATATCTGAGGCCTGGCACATTCAAATTTGCATATTGGGGCCTTCATGGCTTCTAAGACAACCAATCATCTATGTCATATATCTTTAATATTTCATATTTGTATTTTAAATGGTCAACATTTCAAGATTCCCCCATCTCTTCTGAACAAAACGGTCTAAGAATGACTGTTTTAGCCCCTACGGTTAGGAATTTATGGCTGTTTGTTTGAGGGGAATCCTGACTATGAGAAATAGACTGCAAAAATCCTGTCTCTCTTTGTGCTGCGTGTGTAAAAGCCTGCACTTGGTGCACCAGTTTTGGCAGGAAAAAGCACACAGCCCCTCTGATTGGTGGATTCAAATTGAGAAGCTCACAGCTGTTTGACTGACCTAGAAACATGCTGTTAACAGCCCCTGTTCACTTGCTGCTACTGCTGCTGCTGTGTGTGTGTGTGTGTGTGTGTGTGAGAGAGAGAGAGAGAGAGAGAGAGAGAGGGAGAGGGAGAGAGGGAGAGGGGGAGAGAGAGAGGGAGAGAGAAAGACACACACAAAGACCTTTTTTAGGGCAGCGTCTCATTGGTGGATAAAAATATAATATATTCAGACTGGTTGACTGGCATAGACTGTGTGTTTGTCTGTGTTTGTCTCTCTCTGTACATTTGTGTAACCGTATTTGATTTTCTGTGTATTTGGTGATTTGTGTATCCATATTTGATTTTGTGTATCTGTTGGCTGTTCTTAGTTTTTTTTTTCTAAATGTATTTTTGTTTTATTTTTTCACAGGTGAACAACAAATAGTTTTCAGCGGACTTAACCATGTTCCTTTTTATTCAGCTTATCATTTTACCTTTCCAATATTTTCACTTAAGTTATTACTTGTGCTCAATCATAGTATCTGTTCTAAATCATTGTTATTAAGCTATATTGTAGGATTTCTGCTAAATCATAGTATTTCTACTATATTACATTTTTCTTTCTAAATATAGCATTTCTGCTATAGAATAGTATTTCTGCTATGTTATAATATTTGTGCTAAACTGGAGTATTTTTGCTAATACATAGTATTTATTTAAAATTACAATATTCATAGTATATTACAGTGTCTCTGGTAAATCACAGCATTTCTGCTATGTTGTACTGTTTTTCTAAATCATAGTATTTCTGTAATGTTTAAGAGTGTTTGGCTAAATATATTCTTTCTGTTATCTTATACTATTTCTCCTAAATTCTTGTATTTTTGAGAAGTTATCGTGTTTCTGTTAAGTTACAATGTTTCTGCTAAGTTCTGCTATGCTATTGTATTTCTGCCAAGTATTATGTTGCCTGTAAGATATTGCAGTTCTGCTAAGTTACTACATTTTAGCAAAGTTCCTTTGCTTCTGCAAACTTTTTACAATTTCTGCAACTCTTCAGCTTTTTCAGCTATTTTTAGCAGACAGCTTCAGCATTACAGCATCCACACTGCATTTTCGCAGGAAATGCAAATTTTTCTAGTTGTGTGGATGCTTTATGCATCCACACTATTGAGTTCCTGTTTCTCTTTATTCTTTATTCTACTTTATTCTACTTTATTGTGTGGATGCTTTAAGGCATCCACACTATAGTGTTCCTGTTTCTCTTTATTCTTTATTCTACTTTATTATTATACTTTATTATTATTATTCTAGTTGCCACTTTTGCACTTTTTTTGGCACTTAACTACTTCCACAATTTTCAGCCGATTTTCACCGTTCAAATTTTAAACTATTCTGCTATTTCTGCTAATGATGGCGATGACTTTTGGTATTTTTTGCTGTTATACTTTTTAAAATATTAAGCTTTTTTCCTTTAATTTGTCCCATTGAAATGAATGGGAAACTTCCACAATTCTGCTAAAACTTGCTTGTTTTTGAAACTTAACTACTTTCTCATACTTTCGCCTAGAACAACCATTCAAATTTTAAAATATTCACAAATTATTGGGCTATTCATGAATGATTCAGCTTTTTCATATCTGTTACCATTTTCATCTTATCCCTCTTTAAGTTTTGAGTTGCAAAATTGTGATTTTTCACAAAATACATGCGTTGTTATGGTTGCTATGCACTTGGCTTTCAGTGTGCCACTGAAAGTTTTGCAGTCTTCTCTTCATGTCCGAACAACTTCTTGCTACTTGCTCAATCTTCACTACACTTCCACAATTTATACATCAAAACGTAGGCATTTTTGCTGGCTTTCAGAAAATGTTACTATCATTGTTGTGGGATTTATAGAATTTTGGCAAATCTCCTCAGACCAACACAAAGTCTGGAAACTCTCCATAGAAAGTCAATGGAGAGTTTGTTCAAAATCACCGCTGGATTTCTGTAATGAGAGGCATATTCGAATCGTCATATCTCCCTAACAAAGCGACGTTAAGACATGAGGCTTGTGCCAATATATCTTCAGACACTCCTGACGCTCACAGTGTACGATTTTTTTTCTCACCTATTACCATTTGGCCATGAATTGGGTTTGTTTGAGGGTAGGAAATTTGTCCCTCGCTCAGATTTCTTCAGCTTTCAAACTCTGGAAATGAACCACTTTTTTCTCTCGTCATATCTTTTTGATAGATTTCCACAAAGACCTGAAAATTACCATGACTGTTCACCAAAGCCTGCTGTCTCTTACGGTGAAAGAATTATATCGATACTCCAAATAGATTTAGAGTTAGAAAGCGTTGTTTGAGGGCAGGTCAATGCAGTTTTTGCTTCGCCTCTACTGAGTTATGGTGCATTACAAGTCAAATATCTTTAATAATTCATATTGTAATGATAAATTGTTAACACCTGAAGATTCCCCCATCTCTTCTGAACAAAACGGTGTAAGAATGACCGTTCTAGCCCCTACGGTTAGGAAATTATGGCCATTTGTTTGAGAGGAATCCTCACTATGAGAAATACACTGCAGAAATCCTGTCTCTCTCTGTGCTGAGTGTGTAAAAACGGCTGCACCTGTTTTGGCGGGAAAAAGTGCACAGGCTCTCTGATTGGTGGATTCAAATTCAGCAGCTCCCAGGCTGCTTGACTGAGCTAGAAACTTACTTGTCTCTCCCTATATGTGTGTGTGTGTGTGTGTGTGTGTGTGTGTGTGACAGAGAGAGAGAAAGGGAGGGCGAGAGAGAGTTTTTATGGGAGCATCTTATTATATGATTTAAATTCAATATATTTAGACTGGTTGACTGAATTTGATCCTGTGTGTCTCTCTGTGCATGTGTGTTTCCATATGTGTCCATATTTGTGATTGTGTGACTGTTATACTTTTTTTGCTGATTTTTTTTCATTTCACAATTACATTTGAGGGACCCTTAGCATGTTCAGCATTTTTTCAGCTGTTCATTTTGCTTTTCCAATGTTTCGGTTTAAGTTATTACTATTGTGCTGAATCATACTATTTCTGCTATTTTATAAGATTTGTGCTAAATATAGTATTTCTGCCAAATATAGTATTTCTGATTAATTATAGTTTTTCTACCAAATCATAGTACAGTATTTTTGCTTTTTATAGGATTTTTATAGGATATTTATATTGCTTAATATAGTATTTTTGCTTTTTATAGGATTTGTGCTTAATACAGTATTTCTGCTAAATGTAGTATTTATGCTTAATCATACTATTTCTATATATTTTTGCCAGGTCCTCTGTGAGGACTGAGACATTCAAATTTTCGTATCAGGGCCTGCACGGCTTCCCAGCCAGCCAATCATATCTGAGGTCTGCCCTTTCTTCTCTCGTCATATCTCAGCGACAGATGTACAAAGAGCAATGCAAATCACAGTCAAAGTACACCAAAGTCCGCTGATTCACCCAGTATAAGAATTATGCTTCTAGTCCACCTAGTTTTTGAGTTACATGACGTTTTGTAACTCCAAAAAACGGCGCTCTTTGCCTCTCACCGCGATCTAATTCTGACTGCTCATCACCCTGTTTTCCAGGTGCTCGCTCTCTTTCCCAGTGGCGCAGTTGGTAATGACACAGGTCTGCAACCCAAAGGTCATGGGTTCAATTACACCTTGGGCAATATGTGTTTTTTCCCTACAAATTAATACACTATCACAGACCACTAATTCATGTTCATCAATTATTACAATTCTGCAACCTTTTATGATTTTAGCAGCTTTTGTAATATGGACCTCAGATTCTTGTTAACACTCCATAGCACAAATACTGTTCCCTTTAGGCTCTCTGTGTGTGTGTGTGTGTGTGTGACAGAGAGAGAGAGAAAGGGAGGGCGAGAGAGAGTTTTTATGGGAGCATCTTATTATATGATTTAAATTCAATATATTTAGACTGGTTGACTGAATTTGATCCTGTGTGTGTCTCTCTGTGCATGTGTGTTTCCATATGTGTCCATATTTGTGATTGTGTCACTGTTATACTTTTTTTTGCTGATTTTTTTCATTTAACAATTACATTTGAGGGACCCTTAGTATGTTCAGGATTCTTTCAGCTGTCCATTTTGCTTTTCCAATTTTTCTATTTAAGTTATTACTATTGTGTTGAGTCATAGCATTTCTGCTGCTTTTCAGTATTTGTGCTAAATACAGCATTTCTGCAAAATCATACTATGTCTGCTATTTTATGAGATTTGTGCTAAATACAGCATTTCTGCTAAATCATACTATTTCTGCTATTTTATAAGATTTGTGCTAAATATAGTATTTCTGCCAAATTTAGTATTTTTGATTAATTAGGGTTTTTCTACCAAATCATAGTACAGTTTTACTGCTTTTTATAGGATTTTTAGAGGATATTTATATTGCTTAATATAGTATTTCTGCTTTTTATAGGATTTGTGCTTAATATAGTTTTTCTAAAAAATGTAGTATTTATGCTTAATCATACTATTTGTATATATTTCTGCCAGGTCCCCAGGCAGCTAATCCTCTGTGAGGACTGATACATACAAATACATATCAGGGCCTGCACGGCTTCCCAGCCAGCCAATCATATCTGAGGTCTGCCCTTTCTTCTCTCGTCATATCTCAGCGACAGATGTACAAAGAGCAATGCAAATCACAGTCAAAGTACACCAAAGTCCGCTGATTCACCCAGTACAAGAATTATGCTTCTAGTCCACCTAGTTTTTGAGTTACATGACGTTTTGTAACTCCAAAAAAACGGCGGTTTTCGCCTCTCACCGCAATCTAATTCTGACTGCTCATCACCCTGTTTTCCAGGCGCTTGCTCTCTTTCCCAGTGGCGCAGTTGGTAATGACACAGGTCTGCAACCCAAAGGTCGTGGGTTCAATTACACCTTGGGCAACATGTGTTTTTTCCCTACAAATTAATACACTATCACAGACCACTAATTCATATTGATCATTTATTACAATTCTGCAAACTTTTATGATTTTAGCAGCTTTTCTAATATGGACCTCAGATTCTTGTTAACACTCCATGGCACAAATACTGTTCCCTTTAGGCTCTGTGTATGTGTGTGTGTGTGTGTGTGTGTGTGTGTGTGTGTGTGAGTGAGAGAAAGAGAGGGCGAGAGAGAGTTTTTATGGGAGCATCTTATTATATGATTTAAATTCAATATATTTAGACTGGTTGACTGAATTTGATCCTGTGTGTGTCTTTCTGTGCATGTGTGTTTCCATATGTGTCCATATTTGTGATTGTGTGACTGTTATACTTTTTTGCTGATTTTTTTTTTTTTCATTTAACAATTAGATTTGAGGGACCCTTAGCATGTTCAGGATTTTTTCAGCTGTCCATTTTGCTTTTCCAATTTTTCTATAAGTTATTACTGTTGTGCTAAGTCATAGCATTTCTGCTGCTTTTCAGTATTTGTGCTAAATACAGCATTTCTGCTAAATAATACTATTTCTGCTATTTTATGAGATTTGTGCCAAATACAGCATTTCTGCTAAATCATAATATTTCTGCTATTTCATAAGATTTGTGCTAAATATAGTGTTTCTGCTAAAAAATAGTATTTCTGCCAAGTATAGTATTTTTGATTAATTATAGCTTTTCTACCAAATCATAGTACAGTTTTACTGCTTTTTATATGGCTTCTAAGACAACCAATCATATCTGAGCGCTTGCACATTCAAATTTGCATATTGTTGCCTTCATGGCTTCTTAGATAACCAATAATCTATGTCATATATCTATGATATTTCATATTTTTATTTTAAATGGTCAACATTTCAAGATTCTCCCATGTCTTATGAACAAAACAGTCTAAGAATGACTGTTTTAGCCCCTACGTTTAGGAATTTATGGCTGTTTGTTTGAGGGGAGTCCTCACTATGCGAAATAGACTGCAAAAATCCTGTCTCTCTCTGTGCTGTAAAAGCCTGCACTTAGTGCACCTGTTTTGGCGGGAAAAAGCACACAGACTCTCTGATTGATGGATTCAAATTGAGAAGCTCACAGCTGTTTGACTGACCTAGAAACATGCTGTTAACAGCGCCTGTTCACTTGCTGCTGCTGCTGCTGCTGTGTGTGTGTGTGTGTGTGTGTGTGTGTGTGTGTGAGTGTGTGTGTGTGAGCCTTTGGATGGGAGCATCTTATTGTATGATTTAAATTCAATATATTTAGACTGGTTGACTGAATTTGGTCCTGTGTGTGTCTCTCTGTGCATGTGTGTTTCCATATGTGTCCATATTTGTGATTGTGTGACGGTTATACTTTTTTTGCTGATTTTTTTTTTCATTTAACAATTACATTTGAGGGACCCTTAGCATGTTCAGGATTTTTCCAGCTGTCCATTTTGCTTATCTAATTTTTCTATTTAAGTTATTACTATTGTGTTGAGTCATAGCATTTCCGCTGCTTTTCAGTATTTGTGCTAAATACAGCATTTCTGCTAAATCATACTATTTCTGCTATTTCATAAGATTTGTACTAAATATAGTGTTTCTGCCAAATATAGTATTTCTGCTTAATTATAGTATTTCTGCCATTTTATAGGATTTGTGCTAAAACATAGTATTTCTACTAAATGTAGTATTTATGCTTAATCATACTATTTGTATATATTTCTGCCAGGTCCCCAGGCAGCTAATCCTTTGTGAGGACTGATACATATAAAATTTACATATGGCACGGCTTCCCAGCCAGCCAATCATATCTGAGGTCTGCCCTTTCTTCTCTCGTCATATCTCAGCGACAGATGTACAAAGAGCAATGCAAATCACAGTCAAAGTACACCAAAGTCCGCTGATTCACCCAGTACAAGAATTATGCTTCTAGTCCACCTAGTTTTTGAGTTACACGACATTTTGTAACTCCAAAAAACAGCGTTTTTCGCCTCTCACCGCAATCTAATTCTGACTGCTCATCACCCTGTTTTCCAGGCGCTCGCTCTCTTTCCCAGTGGCGCAGTTGGTAATGACACAGGTCTGCAACCCAAAGGTCGTGGGTTCAATTACACCTTGGGCAACATGTTTTTTTTTGCTACAAATTAATACATTATCACAGACCACTAATTCAAATTCATCATTTATTACAATTCTGCAAACTTTTATGATTTTAGCGGCTTTTCTAATATGGACCTCAGATTCTTGTTAACACTCCATGGCACAAATACTGTTCCCTTTAGGCTCTGTGTATGTGTGTGTGTATCAATATTTCTCCCATTTTAAAGTATTACTCCTCCATAATTGTATTTCTGTTAAATCAAAGTACTTTTACTACATCTTAGTACTTCTGCTCAATCATAGTATTTCTGCTAAATGTGGGACTCATGTAATGGGTGGACACAGATGGAAGTATTGTAATAGATATTGCCCCCCCCCTCTCCATAATTTCATGCATTCTTATCATTGTCACGTTATGCATTCAATTCTTTATTACTATTTCTGTACATACTGTGCTCACTGGCAATCCAGCTAGAATATTCTGGTCAATGATGATTCCCACGGGTGGTGCTCACGCAGGCACTGAATCGGGCAGCTTTGGGGTCCTGTGTGTTTTATTGCACAGATAGCCTGCAGAGTGCAGCTACGCTAACTGAAGTGCTTGTGTTTTGTATTTGCAGGTGAGCACAAGTGATGTGATGTATAAATGGAATGATGTTGACGTATGAGAAATGTATTAGAGTAAGGTACTGTCATTAATGGAACACAACGCTAATGACGGAGTTTGTGATTTACATGATGTACCTGAACTGGTGTTAAACGGAATATCACATCGCTAATGATTAATAAGGGGATCGAGAGGGCAGTCTCTATGCGCAACAATACTAGTTGGAGGAGTATGCGAATGTGCAGAATATTGTAATATGAACATTGGTAGGAAAATACTGAGTAAATGAGTGCTCTGTTAAGACAGGTTCAGTAGTTATGTGTAAAAGTTGTCCTGTGTGTTTTATTGCACAGATAGCCTGCAGAGTGCAGCTACGCTAACTGAAGTGCTTGTGTTTTGTATTTGCAGTTGCAAATGAGCAAGTAAACAGAACAATTCTGAACTCATGCACGCCTGGAAGTGTCATTTGTCCAAGTGTGCAACATAAATCATAGTATTTGGCCAAATCTTGGTTTTTGTGCCAAATCATAACATTTGTCTTATGTTATAGTATTACTACTAAGTGGAGGAATTTCTGTCATGTTACAGTATATGTGCTGATTACAGTATTTCTGCTAAATCATAGTATTTCTACTATATTATATTTTTCTTTCTAAATATAGCATTTCTGCTATATAAGTGTATTCTGCTATGTTATAATATTTGTGCTAAACCAGAGTATTTGTGCTGAAACATAGTATTTCTGCCAAATTATAGTATTTGTGCTAAAACATAGTTTTAATTTAAAATTACAATATTCATAGTTCATCACAGTGTCTCTGGTAAATCACAGTATTTCTGCTATGTTGTATTATTTTTCTAAATCATAGTGTTTCTGTAATGTTTAAGTATTTTTGGCTAAATATATTCTTTCTGTTATCTTATACTATTTCTCCTAAATTCTCGTATTTTTGAGAAGTTATCATGTTTCTGGTAAGTTACAATATTTCTCCTTAGTTCTGCTATGCTATTGTATTTCTGCCAAGTATTATGTTTCCTCTGAGATATTGCAGTTCTGCTAAGTTATTACATTTTAGCAAAGTTCCTTTGCTTCTGCAAACTTTTTACAATTTCAACTTTTCAGCTTTTTCAGCTAGTTTCAGCAGACAGCTTCAGCTTTAAAGCATCCACACTGCATTTTCGCAGGAAATGCAAATTTTTCTAGTTGTGTGGATGCCCTAAAGGGCTTCCACACTATTGAGTTCCTGTTTCTCTTTATTCTTTATACTTTATTCTTCAAGTTGCTCCGTTCTTTGCCGCTTAACTACTTCTTCAGTTTTCAGCCGATTTTCTCCGTTCAAACTCTAAACTGTTCTACTCTTTCTGCTAATTCCTGCTATGACTTTTGGTGTTTATTACTGTTATACTTTTTAAAATATTACACTTTTTTCCTTTAATTTGTCCCATTGAAATTAATGGGAAACTTCCACAATTCTGTGCAATTAACTCAGAGTGAGTGCTGGTCCGTTCTGAATTTTGTCTTCATGTCTGAACAACTTCTTGCTACTTACTCAATTTCCACTCAACCCCCACAAATTATACATCAAAACGTAGGTATTTTTGCTGGCTTTCAGACAATGTCACTATCTTTATTGTGAGATTTACCGTTTTTTTGCAATTTGCCTCGGAGTGACACAAGGTCTCAATACTCCCCATTCAAAGTCTATGGGGAGGTTTTGAAATTCAGAGCTGAAATTCTGAAACGGGAGGCATTTTCAAATCGCCATATCTCTTTAACAAAGCAAAGTTAGGACATGAGGCTTGTGCCAATATATCTTCAGACACTGCTGACACTCACAGTGGAAGCAGTTTTTACAATTATCTTACCGTTGAGCAATGAATTACGTTTGTTTGAGGGGTGGAAATCTGTCCTCCTCTCAGTTTTCAAACTCCGAAAATGAAGCCGTTTCTTCTCTCGTCATATCTCCGCGACGGAGGTACATAGAGCAATGAAAATCACAGTCAAAGTACACCAAAGTCCGCTGATTCACCCAGTACAAGAATTATGCCGCTAGCCCTCCTAGTTTTTGAGTTACACGACGTTTTGTAACTCCAAAAAACGGCGTTTTTCGCCTCTCACCGCGATCTAATTCTGACTGCTGAAGTCTCTGTCTTTCAAACCCCCGCCCCCTTTCCAGGTGGCGCAATCAGTAATGACACGGCTCTGCAGCTCAAAAGTCGTGAGTTCAATCCCACCTTGTTCAACATTTTTTTTTTTCACTACAAATTGATACACTATCACAGACCTGTAATTTATATTGCTAATTTATTACAATTCTGCAAAGTTTTATGATTTTAGCAGCTTTTCTAATATGGACCTCAGATTCTTGTCAACACCACATGGCAGAAATACATACAAGTAAACAGCCTGATGAAGCAGACAGAAGCAGTACCTCTGATTGGTGAATTTGAGTAGAACCAGGTTGTTCTTTCATTTCATTTCATTATTTATTTCACACATGGTTCAACAGTGTTTCTTTTTCTACATACAGAACCTTGTGCCTCTTTTCAGCGCAACGTTCTGCTTCTTTCCCTCTTTTCTGCAGAAATTCTACTGAGTCACCTCTTTTCTGCAAAATTTCCAGCCTTTTCACCTCTTATCAGCACAATCCTCAGCAGCTTCTGCTCATTCCACCATAATTGTCAGTCTCTCCATCTCCTTCCTTGTGAGAGTGAGTTTGGCAGAGTGAGATGAGTTGTTGCCTTGAGACCAGAAGGGCCAGGTTCAAATCCCAGTCATGGCAAAACCTGTTTTCAGTTTTCTCTTTTGTTCTTTTGCTCTGCCTCTTTTCTGCAGAAATTCTGCTGATTTACCTCTTTTCTGCAAAATTTTCAGCCTTTTCACCTCTTATCAGCAGCTTCTGCTCATTTTAGCAGAATTGTCGGTCTCTCCTCCTCTTTTTTGAGAGAATGAGTTTAGCTCAGTGAGATGAGCATCCGTTCTCAGACTTGGAGGCCGGGGTTCAAATCCTGCTTATGGCAACATTTCTTTCAGTTAACAGTTAAACTTTTTTAACTCAATTTCAGTTTTTTCACCACTTTTCAGCACAAATCCCAGCTTATTCTGCTGTTTTCAGCAAAAACCTCTTTTCAGCAGAATTCTGAAAAGAGTTCTGCAGAACTCTTTTCAGCAGAAATTCTGCTGATTGAACTCTTTTCAGCAGAATTTTCACCTCTTTTAAGGCCAAATTCTGCTTATTCACCTCTTCTGCAAAATTTACAGCCTTTTCACCTCTTATTAGCACAAATCTCAGCTGTTTTCAGAAAAAACACTTTTGAGCAAAAAATTCTGCTGATTCATGTCTTTTCAGCGCAACTTTCTGCTTCTTTACCTCTTTTCAGCTGAAATTCTGCTGATTCACCTCTTTTCTGCAAAATTTTCAACCTTTTCACCTCTTCTCAGCACAATTCTCAGCCGCTTCTGCTCATTTCAGCACAATTGTCAGTCTCTCCACCTTTTCTTTGAGAGAGTGACTTTGGCTCAGTGAAATGAATAGCTGCCTTGAGACCAGGAGGACCAGGTTCGAATCCTGCTCAGGGCGAAATTTTTTTTTCACCACCATACAACTTTTTGCAACTTTTCATCTTTTTCAGCTTTTCAGCAGACAGCTTCAGCGTTAAGGCATCCACACAGCATTTTCGCAGGAAATGCAAATTTTTCTAGTTATTATTATTCTAGTTGCCACTTTTGTACTTTTTTTGGCACTTAACTACTTCCACAATTTTCAGCCGATTTTCACCGTTCAAATTTTAAACTATTCTGCTATTTCTGCTAATGATGGCAATGACTTTTGGTATTTTTATCTATTATACTTTTTAAAATATTAAGCTTTTTTCCTTTAATTTGTCCCATTGAAATGAATGGGAAACTTCCACAATTCTGCTAAAACTTGCTTGTTTTTGAAACTTAACTACTTTCTCAAACTTTCGCCTAGAACAACCATTCAAATTTTAAAATGTTCACAAATTATTGGGCTATTCATGAATGATTCAGCTTTTTCATATCTGTTACAGTTTTACTTTTATCCCTCTTAAAGTTTTGAGTTGCAAAATTGTGATTTTTCAGAAAATACATGCGTTGTTATGGTTGCTATGCACTTGGCTTCCAGTGTGCCACTGTAGCTTTCGCAGTCTTCTCTTCATGTCTGAACAACTTCTTGCTACTTGCTCGATTTTCAATCAACTTCCACAAATTATACATCAAAACGTAGGCATTTTTGCTGGCTTTCCGAAAATGTCACCATCATTGTTGTGAGATTTATAGAATTTTGGCAAATCTCCTCAGACCAACACAAAGTCTGAAAACTCTCCATAGAAAGTCAATGGAGAGTTTGTTCAAAATCACCGCTTGATTTCTGTAATGAGAGGCATATTCGAATTGTCATATCTCCTTAACGAAGCGAAGTTAAAACATGAGGCTTGTCCCAGTATATCTTCAGACACTCCTGACGCTCACAATTCAAGAATTTTTTTCTCACCTATTACCGTTCTGAGATGAATTACACTTGTTTGAGGGTAGGAAATTTGTCCTTCGCTCAGATTTCTTCAGATTTCAAACTCTGGAAATGAACCACTTTTTTCTCTCGTCATATCTTTTTAATGGATTTCCACAGAGACCTGAAAATTTCCATGATTGTTCACCAAAGCCTGCTGTCTCTTACGGTGAAAGAATGATATTGATACTCCAAATAGATTTAGAGTTAGAAAGCGTTGTTTGACGGCAAGTCAAGGCAGTTTTTGCTTTGCTCTACTCAGTTATGGTGCATTAGAAGTCAAATATCTTTAATAATTCATATTTTAATGATAAATTGTCAACACTTTAAGATTCCCCCATCTCTTCTGAACAAAACGGTGTAAGAATGACCGTTCTAGCCCCTACGGTTAGGAAATTATGGTCATTTGTTTGAGGGGAGTCGTCATTATGAGAAATAGACTGCAAAAATCCTGTGTCTCTCTGTGCTGCGTGCACCTGTTTTGGCGGGAAAAAGTGCACAGGCTCTCTGATTGGTGGATTCAAATTCAGCAGCTCCCAGGCTGCTTGACTGAGCTAGAAACTTACTTCTCTCTCCCTGTGTGTGTGTGTGTGTGTGTGTGTGTGTGTGTGTGTGTGTGTGTGAGAGAGTGTGTGTGTGTGTGTGTGTGTGACAGAGAGCGAGAGAGAGAGAGAGAGAGAGAAAGCCTTTTTATGGGATGATCTCATTGTAAGATTCAAATTCAATATATTTAGACTGGTTGACTGAATTGGATCTTGTGTGTGTGTGTGTGTGTGTGTGTGTGTGTGTGACAGAGAGAGAGAGAGAGAGAAAGCCTTTTCATGGGATGATCTCATTGTAAGATTCAAATTCAATATATTTAGACTGGTTGACTGAATTGGATCTTGTGTGTGTGTGTGTGTGTGTGTGTGTGTGTGTGACAGAGAGCGAGAGAGAGAGAGAGAGAGAGAAAGCCTTTTTATGGGATGATCTCATTGTAAGATTCAAATTCAATATATTTAGACTGCTTGACTGAATTGGATCTTGTGTGTGTGTGCGTGTGCGTGTGTGTGTGTGTGTGTGTGTGTGTGTGACAGAGAGAGAGAAAGAGAGGGCGAGACAGAGTTTTTATGGGAGCATCTTATTGTATGATTTAAATTCAATATATTTAGACTGGTTGACTGAATTTGATCCTGTGTGTCTCTCTGTGCATGTGTGTTTCCATATGTTTCCATATTTGTGATTGTGTGACTGTTATACTTTTTTTGCTGAGTTTTCTTTTCATTTAACAAGTACATTTGAAGGACCCTTAGCATGTTCAGCATTTCTTCAGCTGTCCATTTTGCTTTTCCAATTTTTCTGTTTAAGTTATTACTATTGTGCTGAATCATACTATTTCTGCTATTTTATAAGATTTGTGCTAAATATAGTATTTCTGCCCAATATAGTATTTCTGATTAATTATAGTTTTTCTACCAAATCATATTACAGTATTTTTGCTTTTTATAGGATTTTTATAGGATATTTATATTGCTTAATATAGTATTTCTGCTTTTTATAGGATTTGTGCTTAATATAGTATTTCTGCTTTTTATAGGATTTGTGCTTAATATAGTATTTCTGCTAAATGTAGTATTTATGCTTAATCACACTATTACTATATATTTCTGCCAGCTCCCCAGCCAATCATATCTGAGGTCTGCCGTTTCTTCTCTCGTCATATCTCAGCAACGGATGTACAAAGAGCAATGAAAATCGCAGTCAAAGTACACCAAAGTCCGCTGATTCACCCAGTACAAGAATTATGCTTCTAGTCCACCTAGTTTTTGAGTTACACGACGTTTTGTAACTCCAAAAAACGGCGCTCTTTGCCTCTCACTGCGATCTAATTCTGACTGCTCATCACCCTGTTTCCCAAGAGCCCCCTGTCTTTCCCAGTGGCGCAGCTGGTAATGACACAGGTCTGCAACCCAAAGGTCGTGGGTTCAACTCCACCTTGGACAATATTTTTTTTGCCCTACAAATTAATACACTATCACAGACCACTAATTCATATTCATCATTTATTACAATTCTGAAAACTTTTTACCAGCTTTTCTAATATGGACCTCAGATTCTTCTTAACACTCCATGGCACAAATACTCTTCCCTTTAGGCTCTGTGAATGTGTGTGTATCAATATTTCTCCCATTTTAAAGTATTACTCCTCCATAATTGGATTTCTCTTAAATCAAAGTACTTTTACTACATCTTAGTACTTCTGCTCAATCATAGTATTTCTGCTAAATCATAGTATTTTTGCCAAATCATGGTTTTTGTGCCAAATCATCAGAATCGTTTTTATTGGCCAAGTATATGTGCAGACAAATACAAGGAATTTGGTTCCGGTAGATGGTGGCTCTCGAGCACAGCAATGTAAATCTCACACACACACACACACACACACACACACACACACACGTATCTATATATACATTACACATGCATACACATACATACACAAAGCTGTGTAAACCAACTATAAATAACTAATCTAAACGTATATACATAAAATACAATGTTCAGCATTTTTTCAGCTGTTCATTTTGCTTTTCCAATTTTTCTATTTCAGTTATTACTATTGTGCTAAGTCATAGCATTTCTGCTGCTTTTCAGTATTTGTGCTAAATACAGCGTTTGTGCTAAATCATACTATTTCAGCCATTTTATAGTATTTGTGCTAAAACATAATATTTCTACTAAACGCAGTATTTCTGGGTAATCATAGTATTTCTATGTATTCCTGCCAGCTCCTCAGGGAGCCAATCCTCTGTGAGTACTGTAATTTTCAAATTGACATATCAAGTCATGCATGACTTCCCAACCAGCCCATCACATCTGACGGCTGAGACATTCAAATTTCCATATTGGGGCTTTCATGGGTTGTAAGTCAACCACTCATCCATGTCATGTATCTCTACAAATTCATATTTTTACTTTAAACACACAACACTTGACAATCCCCCATCTCTTCTGAACAAAACAGTGTAAGAATGACCGTTCTAGACCCTACGGTTAGGAAATTATAGCCATTTGTTTGAGAGGAGTCCTCACTATGAAAAATAGACTGCACAAATCCTGTCTCTGTGCTGCGTGTGTAAAAACAGGTGCACCTGTTTTGGCGGGAAAAAGTACATAGCCTTTCTGATTGGTGGATTAAAATTAAGCAGCTCCAGGCTTTTTGACCTACCTAGAAACATACAGGAAACACTGTATGTACAGCCCCTATTTGTTCACTTGCTTCTGCTGCTGCTGCTTGTGTGTGTGTGTGTGTGTGTGTGTGTGTGTGACAGAGAGAGAGAGAGAGAGAGAGAGAGCCTTTTTATGGGTGTATCTTATTGTTTGACTACTGGTGGTGGTCAGAGGGCCCGGTGGCGCCAGTGTCCAGCAGCCTCACCTCTGTCAGTGCGCCCCAGGGTGGCTGTGGCTACAACGTAGTTTGCCATCACCAGTGTGTGAATGGGTGAATGACTGGATATGTAAAGCACTTTGGGGTCCTTAGGGACCATAAAAGCGCTATATAAATACAGGCCATTTACCATGTCCATATTTGTAATTGTGCAAGTTATTACTATTATGCTAAATTATAGTATTTCTGCTACTTTTCGGTATTTGTGCTAAATACAGTATTTCTGCTAAATCTTAGTGTTATTGCTTAATTATATTATTTGAGCAAAATCATAGTATTTGAGCATATTCTTTCTATTTGTGCCATAGCATAGTATATTTGCTGAATTACAGCATTTCTGCTATGTTGTAGTATTTGTCCTAAATCACAGTATTTGTGCAATGTTTAGGTATTTTTGTTTAAATAAAGTATCTATGTAATCTTGTACCATGGTTGCTAAAATCCTGTATTTCTGAAAAGTTATCTTGTTTCTGCTAAGTTACAATATTTATTCTAATTTCTGCTGCTAAGTTCTGCTATGTTATTGTATTTCTGCCAAGTATTATGTTTTCTTTACGTTATTGCAGTTCTGCTAAGTAATTACATTTTTGCTAAGTTCTTATGCTTCTGCAAAGTTATTACAATTTTTTGCAAAGATTTTACAATTTCTGCAACTTTTCAGCTTTTTCAGCTAGTTTCAGCTGACAGCTTCAGCTTTATAGCATCCACACTGCATTTTCGCAGGAAATGCAAATTTTTCTAGTTATTATTATTCTCCATCTTCCGCCTAAATTTCGGCACGTATCACGCCCCGCAGTTTTGAGAAAAGCTTCATATATGTTACCTCATTTTGTGCGGCTGGATCTGGAATGGTGTGCTATGACTTTTGGTGTTTATGACTATTATAGTTTTTTAAATATTAATATTTTAGTGAAAATTTTCCCGCGCTCCTCTGCCAAACAGTTTTGACAATAGGGGTACATATGTTACATCATTTTGTGCGGCTGGAGCTGGGCTAGTATGGTGTGACTTTTGGTGTTTATAACTTTTATAGTTTTTGAAATATTTAGATTTTAGTGCAAATTTAGGCCAATTTCTAGGCTCCTGAGAAAGATTCTGCTTTTGGCACCATAGAAACAGACTTCATTTGTGGTGTGTTGGCTCTCTCTAGTGGTATACCGGGAGTAGTACGGCCTAAAGGGTGCCATGCTTGGTGAAAACTACATATCCCACAATTCATAGCATGCCTCTACCGAGTCAAACAATGGCGGACACCACTTCGTTTTATATGTCTTTTATTCGTGTTTCTAGGTCACAAAATACACTTTTAAGATATTTTCAGGCGAGAATGTAGGTGTGTAAACTTCAAATATCTGCTCGTTTTATCAAGACATCCCATATTAGCGACAATTCTCTTAAGTGTTGCTGATAGCTGGCTAGCGCCGCTAGCTTAGCTAGCTAGCGCCCCTTCGTGAAAAACCACCCAGGCTTGGCTGATAGTGAGGTGGCTAAAATTTGTTTAATCGCCCGATCGCTCGGCAAGGGTCTGTGTCTTAGCTGGACTTATTTTTCGTTTATATGGGCTGATGATGCTGGTCGATGTGGAAAAAATAACTGAGTTGTTTGGTGGTGGAGCTACAACAGAGGGCAGCTATCCACCGGTGTGTGACAGAAAGGACATGCCGCGAACGAGACATACAAGGCGGTGAGGCTACCGCCGATCGTCCGGTGTTTGCTAACGCGGAGGTCAATCGTGGATCAGGGAAAGCGAAGGCAGGAGCGTGAGGTGAACTGAATTTCAGGTAAGAAGTTATGACCTGCACTCTATTTGGGTCAGATATAAACCGAGTTTAGGTGTAGTTTATTTAGCAACAGTTCTCTTACGTGTTGCTGATAGCCGGCTGGCTAGCTAGCTAGCGCCGCTAGCTTAGCTAGCTAGCGCGGCTAGCGACCCTTCGGGAAAAACCACCCAGGCTTGGCTGATAGTGAGGTGGCTAAAATTTGTTTAATCGCTCGATCGCTCGGCAAGGGTCTGTGTCTTAGCTGGACTTATTTTTCGTTTATATGGGCCGATGATGCTGGTCGATGTGGAAAAAATAACTGAGTTGTTTGGTGGTGGAGCTACAACAGAGGGCAGCTATCCACCGGTGTGTGACAGAAAGGACATGCCGCGAACGAGACATACAAGGCGGTGAGGCTACCGCCGATCGACCGGTGTTTGCCAACGCGGAGGTCAATCGTGGATCAGGGAAAGCGAAGGCAGGAGCGTGAGGTGAACTGAATTTCAGGTAAGAAGTTATGACCTGCACTGTATTTGGGTCAGATATAAACCGAGTTTAGGTGTAGTTTATTTTCGTTGTGCTGACTTTTTCAATCACTTACAATAACTCGTACTGCGTGCTAGCTAGCACTACGGAGTTTGTATACAGCTGTGTGCGCGCTAAGTTACCGATGTTGAACTTTATGACAGCCTCCCCTGTCATTCTCTCGCCTGTTGAAACTTCAGTCACGAAACTGATCAATGATCGGCTTTTCTCTCTTGTTTGTTTATCGCGCTAAACAACAGCAGCACGTTTAAGCTTGATCAGCTGTTGTTAGAATTCTTTTGATTTTAATTTCTAGTATCAGCTGATGTTTGCTGGAGCATGAAGATGAAATCAGGAGATGTCCTTACTGAATCATCAGAGCTGAACTGGTGATGGAGAAACAGGTTTACCCTTAGGTGACATGAATGAGTTGAAGGGAAGTTATGAACTGTTTCTGACAGACAAATATACACCAAGCTCCTTTTTTTGTGTAGCTGACAGCTGGTAACTGTGCAGGGGCGGATCTAGCAAAGCTTTTGCCAGGGGGCCAGGTAGGGCATTAACAGAGAAAGGTGGACACAAAGATATACTTTTCTTTCTTACTCTCATATAAAATATTTAGCTTTTATTAAATAGTTATCTGAATCTTACAACCAAAGTTTGTATAATAATACACAAGATTGGCTGTAGACCATTGTTCATCATTCAGAACACTGTGTAAAAATAACAAAAAACAAAAAGTGAATGCAAAATTGCATAAATATTTATTTTACGTGTTTGATGTGTGTGGCGGGGCGTGGTCTGCAGTGCCGCTGCAGGGGAGGTGGACCCACCTGAGCGGCACCTGCAATCACGCCTCTCGGGCGTAGTCTGTGCTCTCTCGGCTGTTTTTTGGGTGTGTGTCGGGCTGTGAGTTGAAAAGCTACAGCCGGCTGTTTGGGTACACCAACCATGTGTGAAAAGTGGTCCATAACGTAATGCTTCAAAGCGTGTTCATGCAAACATTGTCGGATCTGCCGTGGTACAATGGGACTTCTGCTCATGAACCTGTGTGCACAGCGTCTGCAAATCGGCGCTGTACGAAGTAACTTCATCTTTACACAAAACTGTAAGCTGTTATCTGTGAAGCGTGAGCGGTGTTTGTTTTTACCATAGTTCATGGTGGAGAATGGCTGCTCTTCTGAGTTTTGCTGTCTGTAGCCGTATGAATGGCAACTACAGTGATTAGTAGCGGCATAGGCACACATAAAATTTCTTCTGAAATTTTCGCTTTCTAGTTTTTCTCTATTATTGTCAGATTTTCTCATTTCTGTCTAATATCAAGTCACTTTTGTGACCTCAGGAGGATTTCAGTAGCTCACATGCAGTGGCGGTCCTAGCCTATTTGGCGCCCTGGGCGAACACTCCCTCTGGCGCCCCCACCCCCCGCCTGTGTCGCCCGTATCAAAAACCGCTACTGCTCACATGTGTTTCTGGAAAATTTTATGATCACAGTCAAAACTTTGAGAATTTTCAAAAACATGTCACAGATCCGTGTTTCTCTGTTGTAGTGATCAATGTTAGGAATTACATAAGGCTCAGCTGTATGCCTGAGGCTGACTTATTAGCTTGATTAGCTAGCACAGCAAAACCTTAACCACTTAAAACATGATCCATTTTGAGATTTCTGAGAAGAGAAACCATTCTACTATCGAACCTCTTCCTCTTTTTTCCTCCTTAATGGTTATCAGCCATTATACCACCGGAGATGCTCTAAAGCTAACTGAGCTCATAAATCTCCCGCACGCCCTCTGACATCTACACTCGTGCTATCTTAGCATCACCCCTGCTCCTGACTGCTGTTTCTCGCTCCCACTGTAATGTGTGCTGTATCAATATCTACAGATATCTTTCAAAGGTGAAGCATCATTTTAAAAGTTCCAGCCTGCTGACCTATTGGTGAAATTGCCCACATATACTGTCTGTGTTGCATTTTTTTAAAACATTTTTTCAAATTAGCTGAGCTACTCCACAGTCTACCCTCTGGCAGTTCCAGAGGTACCCCTTGGGGTACATGTACCCCCTGGTTGGGACTTGCTGAGCCAGAGGTAAAGTGTGGGAAACGTGAGCACTAATGTAAAGCGCACACGGACCAGTGAACACAGAAATCCCGTAGCGAAACTATCAGTGCTAAAAACACACAAGTGACTAAACGCTGAGCTGAAAGGAGGATGTTAATGTCTAAAACAGATAATGTACAGCTGACAGTTTAATTTAAAATGAAACTCGTTGTTTGTGAATCACACGTATGGAGACACTCTTTGGAAAAATGGATTTCACACTCCTCACTCACTGTGCTACTATTCCTGAAGCATTCAGAGACTGTGAAAAGCTATTAAAGCATGATGTATTTTTGATTTTGTCAACACTGTCCCAATGCAGATCAAGGGGGTGTGTGTGTGTGTGTGTGTGTGTGTGGGGGGGGGGGGGGGGTGTAAATCCTGATGTTTTATTCAAGTAAGATGGAAAACAAGTCCAAGAAATGTGATAGATGCCCCCTGCAACGAGGAGCTAATTGCCTGCATGGGGAAAGCATTTGATAAATGGCTCTTTAGTGAGAAGGATGTTGTTCAAACTGAAATTTGTATCCATATTATAAATAATTATACGCCTTACAAGTGATGACCAGAAAGGGAATTAGACTTAAAAGCCGAGTTGGTTTTGATTAATTTTTAAATTACAGCATTAGTCATTTGTTATTAAAGCTCAGCTAAACAAACAAAAGCCTGCACAGGTCTCGCCGCTGTTTCTGTCATTTCTTATTCATCTTTATCTTCTTCCTCCTTTTTCTTTTTCTGAAATCCAGCCTCTCTAGGCATCACCCAGAATCATATAATAAAGAGTTTTGAAAATACAGAGTACTAACTATGGACAGTCTCTTGATTCTTTTCATGTATGCACATCAAGCACCCCGGCGTCACCATTCGGTTGGAGTTAAACTATTGAACCATGTGCCGAGTTTTCAAAAACGAGGTACTGTTGGACTCCTTGGATCAAGCAGAGTTCAAAGCATTTCCATCACATTTTATCTCATGAAAAAGGAAAAAAAAATCATAATTTTTCTTCCAAATCTTTAGAAAAACCAACACAGAGATCTTCAGAGCAAGCCTCATAAATGTCTCATTAAAGTTATCAAATAAATTTTTGAGCCACACACAGCCAATCACAATCACAGGAAAAAGTGGCAAACATGAAATGAGGTCACAATCAAAGCCGTTCTGCAGTTTAGCAAAAGCAAACTTTGTATTGCTAGATCAAAAAAACAAAAAACGTCACTACTTGGAGGGTGCTGCAATAACTGGAAAGGTGTTAATTAGCTGGAAGTAATTCTTATCTGGTAAAATCGTCTCAACTTGTCCCGTCAAACTGATTGATGTGACCTGCCCTTTGAATCAAAAAGGCCACAATTTTTTAACAACTGATCTTTAAGTCTCACAAAAAACTATCAGACGGATTTTAGATTTTCAAAGCCATTTATCTGTTACAGCCAATCAATGACAGCAGATGAGCCTCCAAACAGAATATAAGATTATATTCAGAAACAGATTTGATGTTTTAACCCTAAACGTAGTGTCTGTAGGCACTTCTACATAATCTGAGCACTGCTCAGGGCACTGCGATAAGCAAGAACACAGAACCTTTCCTATGAGAGGTTCCAGCCACGGATTCAGTCTGATCCAATCTACAAGTTTAACTTGTGTGGAAAAAACAATATTGTTTTAATGAAAGTCGGTGGAACATTTAAATGTCTGTCAAACTTGACTGGTACTCTGCACACAATTAATTTAATTCAACTAGTAGTTAAAAGAGCTCAAATGAGCTCAGACATGTTCCAACATGGCTGTCCAGCAGCACAAGAAGAATTTTAGTTCAACTGCTGAGCTTCCTTATCATGGCTTGCAGATACACACTCTCTAGCCTCTTTATTAGGTACGCCTATTTGACTACTTATTAACACAAAGATCTAATCAGCCAATCACATGAGAGCACATCGGTGGATTTAAGATGACCTGTTGAAGTTCAAACTGAGCATCAGAAGCGTTTACAGACAACTGTCTGAAAAACAAAATATCCAGTGAGCCGCAGTTTGTGGCTGAAAATGTCTTGTTGATGCCAGAGCTCAGAGGAGAATAGCTAGACTGCTTTGAGCTGATAGGCTTGTGTGCTCTTCTGCATACCCTGCTGTATGCAGAAGAGCATCTGAACAACAAACTTTGAAGCAGATGGGCTTCAGCTGCAGAGGACCACAGCAGATGCCAATCGTGTCAGCTAAGAACAGGAAACTGAGGGTATCGTTCACACACGCTCGCCAAACAACTGGGTCTGGGAAGTCTGGGAAAACCCTGCAACATCTGACTGGTATGGTCAGACATTGGCAGAAACAGCATGAAAGCATGGATCCATCCTACCTTGTGTTAATGTTCAGGTTGGTAGAGGTATAATGGTGTGGGGCACACTTTCATGGCACACTTTCCTTAGTACCAGCTGACCATCTTTTAAATGCCACAGCCTCCTAGAGTATTGTTGCTGATCTTGTCATCTCTTTTACAGTCATTATGCATAGTATCTTCTGATGGCTGCTCCCAGCAGGATTTCACAGCATATCACAAAACTCAAATCATATGAAGCTGGTTTCTTCAGCATTACGGTGACTTCACTGTACTCAGATGGCCTCCACAGTCACAGATCTCAAGCCAACAGAGCACTTTTAGGATGTGGTGGAACGGGACATTTGCATCGTGAACGTGCAGCTGACAAATCTGCAGAAACGGTGTGATGCTGTCATGTTAGTATGGACCAAAATCCACCACCTGTGGTGTGAAGAATTAAAGCAACCCTGGTATTAGTAAGATGTATCTAAAGAAGGGGCTGTTGAGTGATATGTGGATAAGAATCTATCATAATTTACAATGTTAAGCTACAGAATGATCCCTCTGGGACCTTTAAACATCCCAAATCATCTTCTATAATTTGCATTGAACAGTTAAACATGACTTCTATTAATTATGTATCAATTAAATATTTAAACATGACTAGATAAATAACTAATAAATAGCTGATAAATAAGAAATATGTTGGAGTGTTTGGAAATCTGATTGGCTGGATGCTGGCTCTGATGGTATTAACAGTTTCAGAGCTGGCTGCACTTCTCGTTTCTCTGCAGTTAGTTTCGCACTTGTTCGAACGGATTAATAGGCAATAAAAATGCAGCGAAGATTTAATTAGTTTTCTTGTTTTCTCACTGAAGCAACAGTTTGGATGTGATTTGATCTGCCTCTGATATGTGTGAGCACAATGGGAAAGCCACCAAATAAAGACAGCTGATGAAAAGAGTGTGTTATTGACAAAAACTGTAACAGGCACACAAAGAGGTATTTGATATTAGACTTAAAACTAAGCACCCAGCTGCATTGAGTGTATAACAACACATAAGTCATGTAGTCTGCAGTATATCTCCTCTAATCTTGGTCAGATCCATCATATTTCTGTCTCAACCTACTTCCCGTCTTCATTTTCAGCCGAGGGGTCGAGGGGTGATGGATGTCTCCTCCACACTCTCCTGTCCTCCTTCCCCTTGGGCTTGCTCTTCACACACTTCCCCCCTCCCGCTCTATTCTTTCCACTCTCCCTCTCTTTGTCCCCTCTTTCTCTCCTTTCTTTCTCCTCGGTAACTGGTAAAAATAGAGCTTCATAAATCATGCATCTTCTTTCACAGCAGTGCGTAAAAAAAAGAGAGGAAAAGAAATAAATTGGGGGGGGGGGGGATGAAAGAGAGAGAGGGAGGGAGGGAGGGATGTTGAGGATGAGATGTAGAGACGGAGGTGGATGACATCAAACTCCAGGAGAAGGGTGGGAAGTTGACAGGGGAATAGATTGGAGCTGCAGGGCTCTTGGCTGCCCTCTCCGTCTCTCTGAACATTGGCTGATTCACGCTGGAGTTGGAGGAAATGAATGTTAACATGCCAAGGAGTGGGCTGGCGGACGATGAGTGGTCATCTCGCCAGCAGAGTTACATGTTTCAAGCCTGCAGAGCGGAGAAGAGATGTCTCTCTCGCACCTTGAGGACTCTCTTACTCGGATAGGGTCGATCCGTCTGTCGCCCTTAGTAACAGGGGTCTGCACTCTGACTGGCGGGAAGGTTAAGTGAGAGATCGCTACGACAACTGCACCACATGTAGAATCACATGAAACCCCAAAACAAGGCACGGTAGATCCATTAGGCTGTTGTACAAAATATTGTATCACAAGAATATTACTTAAGGGTTCCTCTTAGGGGAAAAAATCACCACGGCTGTGATTTTTTAAAAAGATTAGAAATCAAAGTTATTTGATAACGTGGCTGCAGCTGCAGCGTGTTTTATTTGATCATGTTAAAAACATGGCTGTAAGCTGCCATAACCCCCCACCATGATAAGATGATGAAATTTTTGGGAGAACCCCAGTAAGAGTGCAGAGTCCATGCTCCAAGTTTGGTGCTAGCACATGAAAAACTTCCTGTTAGGCCATCTGGTGTTGATCTCAACTGGCTGTAACAGACATGTGCTTTATAAACATCTAAAATCAATCTGATAACTTTGGTGAGAATTGTTCTGAGGATTCTTCTGCGCTATTTTAGGTAAAATGATTACTGCACTGCCAAATAATCGCCACATAACGTAAATATTTCCTCTGTAAAATAAGTGCTCAAATCCATGAACCACAGATCAAAGCATTGCTGTGATATGAACACTTCCTGTTTGGTATCCCTGCAAATGATTTTGATTGGCTGTGGTGGACAAACACTCCATCCCCAACAAGTCACCCTTTAATTCAGGTTACATTTTTGACAGCTCTGCTAACAGTTTTAGTTTCCATGACGCAGAAACATTTCTGAAAATTAAAAATTTTCCATCTGTTTCATTTATAGTGAAAACTGGAAATGAAACACTTCATGTACTGACATCACCCTTTGAAGTGGGCTTCAAAGATAAATCATATCTGAAAATCCATCTAAACAATCATGTTGCCGTTTACATCCACGCTTTATGTCCACTTTCAACCTTTTAAACTGATGTCACCTCGTCATCATGTGATCTTGTGATATAATTTGTAATTAAAAAAACAGTGCATGCATTTGTTTTTGTTTTGTGGGGTGAAATAAAAAGGTTAGTGTAATGAGCACAAAACAGTCATTTTTAACTACCCTGAAGAAATCCCATCACCGCACGGCTGGTTAGACACCATGAAAACAGTCCCTGCAGCCACAGCTGTCTCTGGGTGTCACCATGTTTGTCAACTGCCTGCAATTCTGTTTCATCTTCTCATTTAAAAAGATGCAACTTTTTTTTACTGCTTCTCACTTTTTCTCTCATCATTATTCTTATAGCTGATGTTCTACATGTTACCAAACAGGATAAACTATAAAGCTGTTTGTTGGGAGGGAGCTTTTTCACCATAGGGCTCATTTCCATGTTCAAGAAACCAGTTTGGGATTATTTGAGTTTTGTGATATGGTGCATAAGCCCATCAGAAGATGGGTACACTGAGGTCATAAAAGGATGGATAAGGTCAGCACCAATAATCAAGCAGAATGTGGTATTTTAATGGTGCTTAACTGATACCAAGGCAGCCGAAGTATGCCAAGAAAATATCGCCTGCGCTATTAAACCACCAGCAGAAGGCTGAAGCACTGATACAAGGCAGGATAGATCCATGCTTTCATGTTTCATGCCAAAGTTTGACCCTATCATCCAGATGTAGCAACAGAAATCGAGACTCATCAGACATTTTATCAGACTTTTATTGCCCAATTTTGATCAGCCTGTGTGAATTGTAGCCTCAGTTTCCTGTTCTTAGTTGACACCTAGTGTGGTCTTCTGCTCATTCAAGGTTCAGTGTTTTGTGTGATGCTTTTGTGAGATGCTCTTCTGCACACCTTGGTAGTATGTAGAAGAGCGGACAAACAAGGTGGTAACTCAGTTACTGTTGACTTCCTCTCAGCTTGAAGCGCTCAGCGAATGTTTTCTCTTTTTCAGATCATTCTCTGTAAGCCCTAGAGATGGTAGTGCAGGGAAAAACCCAGTGGATCAGCAGTTTCTGGCACCAACAACCATACTATGCTTAAAGTCAGTTAATTTTAAGCTCAGCAGGTCATCTATACAGGTGAAAAAACCCTGACACCACTGTAGTGGTCCTTCATTCAGGTGTTTAACTCTGGGTGAGGCTCTTTAGTGAGACAAAATTAGCCTTGAGAGAGACAATACCTCTGTCCCTTCAGTGACACTAAGAAAGGAGCGAGATGACGTTCACATCCTCTGTCTCTCACTCTCACACACACACTTTTTCATTGAGTCAGTGAATACACTGTCACAGCAGCCTCGCTCTGCCTCATATACAGGACACAGACTCATAAACACAATCTAACGTCATGTGATGATTTGAATTGGAGTCTTAAGTACCACAGACAAGATTTTAAAAAAATTCCATCTCAAACACACACACACACACACTGAAGAAAGTGAGCTTTCCCCCACAAGTCAGTGATTCATAGATGCAGCCACACCCTCACACTGCAGAGTAAGTGAGGTCAACCTGTGCGTTAATAAATGATGGGTTCCGAGTGAAAACCTGGTCACTGTGGGGATTCAGGGTGTGAGAGTGAAAAGTTCAGCAGATATCCAGGAGAAAAAGCACATCCAGCTCTGTAACCCCAGCAGAAAGGGCCTTTCATATTTCATGAGCAGTTCTGTCTGACTTCGCATGTGGGCTAAGAACCAACTTGACGGTTTTATTGCAGTTAACGCCACACATAACGGGTCACCACTGCTGAGAAGTGAGAGACAAGTTTCAGAGAGACGTGCTGGGAGCATCTGTCTGATACGTGCTAGTCTTCATCCCTCTCTTGCCTGCTTGTTGCTTCTCCTTTTAATGCAGTTCCACCCAAAGTGCATTTTTGCTTTGGATGTGGAGAAGTAATGTGTTGCAGCCTGCTGTCTGAGGCAGAGGGAAACGTCTCAGCCTGTCTTCTTCAGCACTGAACACTGAAAAAGGATGTGACTCAGCGGGTCTAATGTGGTTACAAGCATACATACTATCAGTGTGATACTACAGCGGGAGGTGTCACCAAATCTCTGCTCGCACGATTAGAGATTTAGTGAAATCAAAGGTGAAAAAACATGTAGACTCTTACATTACTGTCATAGGTATACCAAGAGTTCAGGTAAACTCAAACACTATAGAATAATATAAATGAATCATTTGCAGTCTTTTAATGTGCACAGAAGGAAAGTGGGTCGGCTCAGTGAGAGAAGGACTGCAGTGATTATGCGCTATAGGCCAAAAAACAAGCAAATAAACAACATTCAGAGAAATTTATTCAAATCGTCTCGAAACTGAAAATCCAGATAAACAAGTTTATCAAGTGTTTTCGTCTCATGGCCACAACTGAGGTGAATGATATGTGTAGCTGTGTTCTCTTCCAACCTGCTGAGATCAAAATGAGATGATTGCTGCCGTGATTAACAACATCTCATCTCGTAGTGTTCAAAGCCGCAAGTACTGTAAGCTGCCGGGACCTTTCTGGTAGGGCTTCAGACTGAAAGACCAGACTTCTAGCAGGTTGTAACTTCAACAACAGAGCCCCAATTCTGCAGACCTTTAACATTTAAATAGGCAGCAGCATGCGGGGCTGGAAAACTAAACCAACAAGCAAAAAAAATAAATAAATAAAAGGCCCTGCGGGTGGTTTTTACCAGGCCTGCAGCATATTACGTATTTAGTGATGACGGAATACAAACAAATGCAGACAGAGAAGGTAACATTGCATGTGCAGATGGATGATAAATACCAAAATCAAATCACATTTGTCTTCAATATTCCAAGATGATCAATGACCATGAAGCAGGTCCTGGTTTGACAAACTGATTTGACATCGCTGTGGATTTATCCATCTTCAGTTTAAAAGCACATTTTACAGTGTGTACGTGTGTTAGTGTACGGCACTCACCAGGGTGTTGAGGTGGCTGCGGGTATTCACGGCGTGTTTGAGAGCCAGTTTAATCATTGTGGGCAGTCTAAGAACAACAGCCTCCATATCCTGCTCTCCCCTCATGGCACCAGCCAACTTCCCCAGTCCATCTATATAGCTCCTCCAATGAGGCTGCACTTCTGCAGCTCCCCCCAGGCAGTTGTGCATCACTGCTTGACAGAAGCCTCTGCAGGCCGGCGGCCCCAGCATGCCCTGGCAGTGCGGGCAATACCACAGCCTCAGCAGGGACCGGCTGCACTCTCGGCCGGGCCGCAGATGGTCTGTGGTGTTGACGACCTCGATACCCAGGTTCAGCGCCTGCAGGAAGACTCGTGTGGCCAGAAGGGAGCGAGAGAGTCGAGTCATCATCAGTTTAGGATAAGGGCCAAACGCTCCCGAGTCCTTCCAAGCTCCTCTTACACACTCCTCGGACACTGAGGTGCCACTGCCTCCCAGCAGGCGGCGGTACGTGAGGGGAAAGAGGCGGCCGTAGAGCACCGCCACCATGTGGTCAACTGTGGAGTCCGAGCCAAGGATGTAAAGCGACATGTCCAGGAACAGCTGCCCCACAGAGCTCTGGGCACCACTCGTGAGAGTCGGGAACTCTGACTTCAGCATCGTCAGGGTGGAGTTACGTCCGTGACGCAGCACCAGGTCAAAGGCCTCTGCAAGAAAGAGTGAGACAGGGTGACAGTCAGGCCATCTTCTGAAAGCTCAAAATTTCATTCAGTGATGCCTTAATAATCACTACAACTACCTCAAAGTTGTCAGCCAACAGGCATCAGCTTAACTCAAAAACATGAAACACTCAAACAGAAGCTTTCCCCCAAACGAGGATCCTATCCTTAACGATCAAAGCCAGGGAAAACTTCCCACGCACAGCCTCGCGTTCCCTTTTTCCCACTTTTTCTCCATTTGTTGTTTTCCTCTAATGTGCTTATACACACTCACACGTGCACGTTATTACAGTAACGGGTGATGGCTTCAAAATGAGCTTCTCCAATAGATAAACAGTCAGATTCTGGCTTTGACCTTTCCACAGTACAAAGCAAAAAAAAAGCTCACAGAATCTTAAAAAGACACCAATAACGTCAATATATTAGTCAAGTGTGAGAGGCATGGCCGTAAGGATGTCTGTGAGGAGAAAAGCATTCAAAACCTGCAGGAGGGAGTGGAGCAGGGGCCACTGTGAGAAGAGAAAATAATCAGTGGCGTTTCAAGGCACAAAGTGAAGTCTTATCAACAAGGTGGCACAAGAAGCGGGAGCTCCATCATCGACCCAGTTGCAAAATGAGTGAGGACCCGACAACAGAGGGGATTTAAAGCTCCATTACTGAACTTAGCAGGGGAGCCGGGACTCAGTGAAATGAAGCTTTGGACGGGAGAATAGCGTGAGATCCCGAAATCCCATTTATACCGCGGCTAGTCCACTACATCACTTTGTTGGGAGTGACTGCCGCAAATGCTTTGTGAGGAGCAGAGGAAAAACAGTGGTTTAGGGAACATTAGAGGAAGTTATTGGTTTATGTGCTACAACAAATAGCCATTTCATCTTTGTTATTCGTTTTTCCCTGCTTGGATAGTTTAATTTGTTTTTCTTCATGCCTCTCTGAGGTCAGTGAAGCCTATGTGGAGCTTTGGCGTTGAGAAACAATTTGACACCTCTGTTTTTAGGACATATAATGTGAGTTTCTGTGTATACGTAAAGAAATCCACATGAGGATATAAATACATATATATGAGATGTTTCACTATGACTGAAATGAATTCTGGGATGCTTTAAACTAAGTAAACTCTCACAGAGGAATAAACACATTCATTCCTCAAATTAAACATTCACAGTGTTGTTGTTCATCTAAGCTGAATTTTTATTATCATCTGACATGTAAAACCTTAGAAACGAGTGCAATTTCTTCTTACCAATCACAGCTGCTAATGCATAAATGCAAACAGGCCCAAAGTGATCCAGTTTTGCTATTTATGGTGTGAAGTGAGGTGAAGACACTGATATGAGCTGCAAATGTTTCAACTCATTTTGAGGCTCAGCGATTCCAATTTATTAATTTACAGAAACTTATTTTGAAGAAAAAAACAAGAAGAAATTGATTTTCTGTCAAACTCTCAGATCAAAGGATAAACAAATATAGCACACACAGATGGTGGTTTACTTGCTAGCACGGGCGAATGTCTGCAGCGCACTTATTTGCCCTTTTATGGCAAACTGCACACTAGCAGGAAGATCAGAGCATATTATAATTAACAATTTGACACTAAATCCACCTTTTTGTGTTGATGAATTGCTGCCGAATCATTTGAATCTTTCTGGTCCTGGTTTATAGTCCTCATTGCGGCACAAGGTACTTGCCTTTGTACGGGGAAAATTAAGCTCAGCTTTGGAAATAACAGAAAATATTAGAACATTTTTTGATGTTGCATAGCTTCACTGCCATGTTTCAAGGTTGTAAGCCTGAGTTTAAAAGTTGGTTTTCAACTCTAAAATGATGAAGTTGTTGAAATATGCTGCCTTAACTGGCTAAAGAGAATCCTGTAATTAGCCAGCTTTAGTTATGGTAGCCGCTGTTTAATAGAATACTGAGCCTGTTTAAGGAAGCTTTATTGTAGACTGGAGTAAACTGCAGCTTTAGATTCTAATGTGTATGTCAGCAGTCTGCTCGCTCAGCAGAACAGTCGCTGGCTGCCTAAAGGTTAAGAAAAGCATTGGAGGATGTTCAGGAGCAGCGCACATCTGTTTGGTTTTTCACTCTACGGCTGTCCTGCTGTGTCTGTGAAGCACTTCCCTCTGTGATCAGTGAGGAGGCAGATGTGCAGATTGCCAGCTGAGACAAGGAGACAGACTGAAAGGAGGGAAAACATACCCACACACACACACACACACGGTCACACACAGAACTCGCAGATGAGCACAGAAAGTTTTCAACAAGCAGATATTTGGTTATCGATTGAAAAGTGGAGGCAGTGAGAAAATGTATCCAGCTCACAAAGCGGTTTCTAAAAAAAATCCACCCACATCAAACTCTGCAATTCAGCCGCTATCTGTAGCATCTCTCACGCCGTAAAGAGGAGAGCCACTTTGCGATGGTAAAGAGAAAGACTAGAGGGCTCTTCATAAATGCAATTCAATGGCTCTGAGTAGCCGGGGTCAAAGTATGAACCATTGTGAGCCCATTTCCTGCAAATGCTCCTCACGTTCTTTCAGCGGTGAAAGCCTGGACGGGATCGGGTATCCTTTAATGGAGGGGAATGGGGCCGTATGTCGGGGACCTGTGACACGCTGGATACAAGCATACGAGGTCAAGAGCACGCATTACAAGAGCAGGAGCCCAGAGCAGCATATTAGGTCACGCTTAAAATTAGCAGTAACATTCATTTTGTGAGCGTCAGGGATGGAGGCAGAAGGCTGCTGGTTGCTGGAAAGCCGTTTCTCCTGAGACTGAAGGCCTTTTACTGACAGACCACCTGTTTACTCCGAGGCATCTGGGCATCTCATCTTTCTCGGGCCTTGAAATGCTCATGTCGGATTTATGACTAAATGCAGTCCAGTAAACCTCTACTATGCGAATTTGTCATAATATCTGGTTTCTGTGCATTTCAAGCCATTAATCCCAAATTAAGCTGCGATCAAGTATCACACATTTCATGTTATTAGTAAAATAAGTCTGACAAATCTGCGGCACAGTGAGGTAAATTCTTTCTGACATCTAAAGCCTTTAAGTGACTGCAGCTCTGACATAAAACAGGCGCTCCCATAATCTATGAAGGGCCTGTCAAATAAGCATATTTGATGTTCAGGAGCCCATCAGTCTCCATGTTACGTATAAGTACATAAATCTGCGGCTCATAACGCACCAGGCTTGGCTGACCGTTGCCTGTGGTTGACACGCTGCGAAGGCAAAGACATGCACCGTGCTGCCTCATCAATCAGCGGCCCATACACCCATTATCCCCTGAGAGGAAAACATCAATAAATTACCCAGCCAATGAGACTAATCCATTTGGCTGATGGAGTTTCACCTCTAGCTGCCATGGAGACGGATGGAGGAGCCGCTGCCACCTGGTCCCGTTAACAAAGCAGTACCTGTCCGGGACGCAGACAGAGGACTGGCGGGGGTGCCATGGTGTCACTTTTGATGTAAGGTGATTGGGCTTCTGAAGGGGGCCGGTGATGATCCAAATGTCTTATCATATGTCTGTGGGTGCACCAAGCACGTGCACAGGCTGACTCTAACAGACATCTCTCAGCAGCGTCGACGTTCAGTCGTGATTTTATGAGCTACAACAAAGCAGCATCTGTTCACTGACTGTAAACAGTACGCTGCTTTTTCCAGGCACGTTTCACTCAGAGCACTCTGCACTCAGGTAACCTGAGACCCGCTCCACCTGACAGCCCTTTTTTCCCCCTTGTGGGATTGTTGTACATTTGCATCCGGGTGCTCGGGGCTTTACGGGACGGCGGCAGTGAGGCAGAGCGGGGCGGGGCCGGCTGATTCCAGGAACAAAGCAGGCAGGATGCTGGTAAGGCCTAGATAACATCACCAGCAGACCATGAGGGCCAATGGACAGCGGGGTAGAAATGAGAGGTGTATTAGGTTACTCCATCTGTTAGGGAGCACCTCGTCGAACACACAAACGCACACACGCACACGCCCGCACGCAGCCGCGCACAATGCAATCAGAGCACTCAGCAGCAGCCAGGTGGTGACAGCGAGGGCGAACATTTGGCGGACCATGGTGGGATGGCGAGGTGTAAGTCAGGTGTAAGGACACTCATACACACACACGCTAACACATTTTTCTTTGTGTTCATTTATCTGCTGCCCTGTGAGCGTCTAGCTAATGTTTCCTCCCAGCTAGGCAGTAAAATCAACAAAATTCATACACTGCTTTTATTACTCGTAGTCTGCTTCTAATAAGAAAACAACTCGAGAGGGTTGTTCTGGGTTTTTTCACCAAAAACTCATACAGTCCACTCTGATCCACTGAACAAAATTTACAGCACTTTTACTTCTGTGTATATTTTTATGAAAATGTGGCGTATTATTTCAGGATAATCTTCAAGTCCAACAAGACTCGTTATCTGTTCTACATTAATTGGAGGTTAAATTCTAGGTAACAGTCCCAAGCTGCGCTGGATAAAAACACACAAACAGAACTTTACTTCTAAAGTTCTGAGACAGTTAAAAGATATTTTTCACAATTTGATGCATTAATTAAAAATAGTTCTCAAATATTTCTATTTCAGTAAAAATTGGCAAAATTTGTCATCTCTCATTTCTTTTTGTTATTTATTTAAGGAGCCCGAGCTTCAGCCAGCAATAGTTCTCCAGGCTTTCTGAAGCTCTTTCCAAGTTTTTCTTTGGATGTTGGCTCCTTTTTGACAGACTGATAGCGTTCCAGGATTACTCTTATTGCATTGTCAGTGAGTTTGGGATCATTACCGTGTCAAAAAATGAAGCCTATCTGATGCTTTCCAGATTTTATTACATGGTTGATCAAAATCTGGCGTTTTCTGTGTTTATAATTCCATCAATTTTGACAAGATCAGTGCAGAAGTGCAGCCCAAACCATAACAGAGCCTCCGCCGTGTTTTACAGACCTCTCTCCTGACTTCCTCCATTCATCCTGACGACTATTTCAAAATCAGAATCACACATGTGGTGCTGTGGGCCAGGCAGGTTAGGACACACAGAACAGGATTTGAACTAAACAGCAGCTTTACTGCTGAACTCCAGCAAAATACAAAATACACGAAAACTCAGACAGGGCGAAAGAAATCTAAGAGAGCTCAGGCTGTGATGAAGAATAAAGGTGGTCATACCAAACATTGGCTTTCAAGCTTGTGCTGCTGCTCGCACAGTTGGGGCACACTGCATAGCTCATCTTTGTGTGCCGTCCTTCTGCTGCAGTGTAACACTGGGCATGAGGCACTAGAGAAAACAGGTCCATGTGCCTCTCACAGGGTGGCTGGTTTGAAAAGCTGAAGGTGACATTGTATGAATAGATGAAATGAAGTTTTCCACCATACAGCAGGGCCAACTCTGTTTTGTCCTTACATACTGTACTTTCCATTGATGTTTCCACATCACAGCGCAGGATGCCGACTGTTTATAGCATTCAGTTTATAGCAACATGTGTATTTGTGAGGGGCTGCCAATCAGAAAGAAGATGGCTAAAAGGAGGAGAGCCATACTGGCTTGTTTCAGACAGAGGAACTGCAGAGGCTTCACAGCGGCTCAGTATAAGATAAATAATAATCACTTTAAACTGTGAAGCATGCCAAGCTACACTAACAGAGTTCAGATGATGAGCACAATGAAGGATGAAAACATTCACAAGCATGAAGAAATGTAAAGCTTGATGTTTATGTACATATATGATATGCATAGACCCTACATCCCCAAATTTGTGTCAATAATTACCAGCCATGTTTGCTTACTTAGTGTACATTCAGTGTTTTTCTCCACGCCCACCTGCAAAGACTCTGTCCTCTATTAACAGGTCTCACAGCTTGAGAACCACCAAGCTACGTCAGGCATAGAAGTCACTGGTTTGAAAATAAGCTGGCAAGTATCAGACTTTATTTTCACCTGGTTGGCTGAGAGTTGGAAAGCAGCCATGATGATATATGGCAGCCACAGTTTTTTAATACATTGTAAAATGCAATTGCCTGAATTCACAAAGAGCAGCAGAGGTGTGCTGATCAAACAGCACAACAACAAACGGATTCACTGGAGCTCAGAGCACAAAATATTTTAATAATTTTTAATGCAAAAGATTTTTTCCACACTCACCAAGTTCCATTTAATCTCTGGTTAATTTGCTAAGAATATAGACTTTATTGCAAAAAGGACAAATATCTAAAGCGCCTTTGGGATAATTAATGGAAAACTATTTACTTACTGTGACAGCTACAAAAAGAGTTAAAGCAGTTGTGAAGGAATAAGATGAGTGTATATTCCCACTCCGTTTTCATACCTGTTGGCTTTATTCCCCAACAGGTGCCACTGTAGGGGAATAAAGCCACGGCTGATGGGTGCAGACGACAACGCTTAAAACGTGAAATGTGATTCGAATTCAATTTGGAACGTTTTTGTTTTCTCCATTCATTGTGGGTTGTTTTTGTTGAACGTGGGTTGTGGGGCATAGACTGTTTTTCGCCTTCAGAAGTGGGGCCAATGCCATAAAAAAAAATCTGCAATAAAAGCGGCATCTGTGTGTGCCTGCCTCCTTTTTGACAGCTCATCCCAATATTATTAGAACTATCCAAGTACAAGAAATACATCATCTCATTGACTGGAAAACATATCCAAGAGCAATAAACCACATCCACGATTACTTCTTCTTATACCACCAAAATCTAAAACAGGAAGCATTAGACACACAGATAAAAATTGCTGTTCCTGGGTGATACAGATACGCTAGCAGCCAGTTTTTTTTCCTCCCTTGCTTCCATATTTCTGCTTGTCACCATTGACTCCATTGATCTCTGGCACTGGGCTCCAATGCTGAGGTCAAAGTTGAGCCGTGCTGTATCTCTAACCGGCAAACAGGCGCTGTCAGAGGACACGGTGTGCAGCAGAATAGAGGACACGGCGAGGTGGGAAGGACGCAAGGGCAAAAGTGAAGTGGAAAAACACAACCGAGAGCTGGAGGGGAGGTAGAGGAGGAGGAGGAGGAGGAGGAGGGGTTCAGTGAATGGTGCCAGAACGTGTGGAGAGAAACATTCAGCGAGGCGAGCTTTGAAGCTCCATTCAAAGGCATCTGGAGTCAAGCAGTGCCAGAGCTGTGAGACACGTCGCACACCTCTCGCCAAAACTCAGCCACGGGTGAGAGAGACCTGACACCCCAATCAAACGCTCGCCTCGCAGACAAAATACACATCGGACCCTGAGGAATCCTACCACTCAGAAAAGTGATACTTGAGTGAAAGGCTATTCCAATAATGGATTCATTTCCAGCGCACAGACCGAGACGCAGAGACAGGACACACATACACAACCCAACACACACACACACCCATAGGAGTTATTGCTCTCCGGGGCTGCCGTTCGAGGCCGCGGATAAAAAGCCCGCAGCCCGTCCGTCCGCATCTGAGCGAAGATGAGAGAGGTCACGACTAACGCAGCACGAGCACTCCACTCCAAATTAAGCATCCGAGCTCTATTAATCCAATATGCATCTCTAAGTAGATCCTGTGGTTCGTGATGAATGCACTCCTACTCATTCACCCTCATGCTAGTTTTCATGCTTGCGCCGCATTACGCCCATGCATCAGCTTAATGCTGAACAGCTCACTTTCAAACAGAAACAAATGTTATAGAGGGAATATTTGCGTTGCCATTTCACGATGCGCTCGTAGTAATAAAAGATGAGATTCGTGACCCCCTTTTTCTTTTTTTTTGAAGTCAGACTTATGAGACATAAAAGGAGAAGCGGACTGAAGTGAAGAGAACTTATGAGGAGAAGCAGCAAGTGTTTTTGAACTTCTGAAGCAGATGGGTGCACAGTGTGAGGCAGAAAGGGGAAATAGTGAGGCTGCATGAGAGGAGGCTTCCTTAATTATAAAACCCAGACTAATAACTTTCGGTGGATTCAGAATAATAATAATAAAGTTAGAACAGGTCAGGTTTTAACCTGACACGTGTTGGAGGCTCTGATGCTTTACAGTCCTGTTGTTCGAGCTATCATTAAGTCCCACTCTAACCTTCTGTATGCCTTTGTGTACGCGGACATGTGTGTGTGAACAAATGAGTTTTTTTTAATTATTACAAGCTGAATTTAATAAAAGATTAAAGGCCAGGTCATTGTCACTTTAATAATTAATTGTGGCTCGTCTATATGTGGAACATTCTCCATGAAAATAATGATGCACCTTGCATGATGCTACTATTATAGAGTCAGGACTGCCTGAAGACAACTTATTCCCATCCTTTGTCATGAGATCAAATGGACTTTGAGTGCGTGCGTTAGTGTGTGATCGTGTTTGTAATTGACTGCCTCAAGTCATGTGGGTTGAAGGACACGGATGACAGTTTCATTACAGAGCTGCAGAGTACAGCGTGAGGAGTGTTTCTTCTCCCGGTTTGACAACGTGGGTTCAGATGTGACACTGAATCAGTGTGAGGTGTGTTTGATTGCCCAACAATGATTAACTTTGGGGAAAAAATGGCTGCAACATAATTTTTTCTTTGCAGGAGGAGTCTCAACTTTGAGAGAGGATGGGTGGCCTTGAGGATAAGGAACATGTTGACAGACTTTGATGTAGGACATAGAAATATGGAGCTTTTTACCAGAAGCAATTTAGCACAAAAGAGTGGTGGAGGAAGAAAAGGCGCAAGCTGGGCTTCTTGCAGGTCTTCACATCCAAGAAGGAAAGAAAATGTTGGACCCTGCAGCTCAGAAACAGCAGCTCAGCTTATCGATATAGTTGTCACCGAGGTGGGAGGTATCACAGCTAAAATACACAGTCGAGGGTGGGGGGCGCAGAGGTCATGGAAGTGCAGAGAAAATGTCAGCAGGAAATAGCCAAAGGCTACAGATTTATGCTGATTTAACAACAGTGTTTGAAAGATCCGCTGAGAAGCTTCCACTAAAATTGAGATAGCTTTCAGAGGGAAGATAAAGAGTTTTGAGAAGAAAAAAAAGGAGGAAGCTGTGTCAAAAGAAATGTTTGGGAGCGGCAACAAGTCAAAGAGCAAAGAAGACGACGCCTCACAAAGCCAGACTTCAGAGGATGACAGAGAATGCATCAGTGTATCGCTGTTTCATGTGTAAACTGGAAGAACCCCAGATCGTGGTGACGACCACAAAGGATGCCAGGAAAAACAAAGGAAGGTGAATGAGCTAAGACAGCATTTTGAGAGGCTCATTTAAAAATCATAAAGCCGCTGCTTATTCTCCTGCTCTGAGACAAATTCGGTTTACACGCAGTCTCAATAGAGTTCACGACATTCATTCTCCTCGCAGCCCATGTTTTTGCCAGTATATGCACACATGTAGCTGCCTGCTTTCATTTCTAAGAACATACACTCATGTTCTTCGGGTGTTTTCTCCTCACTTGATGGAAAATGACATATTTAACCCTTTAGAGAAACTGTGATGCAAGAACCAAGTTAACAGTGTAATCCAAAAAGAAGTTGCTAAAGCAAGCTGTTAAAAAATACAGTATAGAAATACCAAGAGAACAAAGCAGGGCAGGAGAATCAGTCGGTTATGCTTTTACTTGAAAAATCCAAAGTACGTGTGAATGTGTCGGGGCCTCGGTCGGGGAATACACACTTTGCCCTAGCAGCTGGTCCTCAGGCCGGCGTGACTGACCTAGCGATCAATTTCACAGCAACCACTCGCAACCAGTAGGACAACGCTAATTTTTCCCCAGCGACAGGTGGTTGCTATGTGGTGGCCAATCGAGCAGGTCTCTGCGCCTGTGTGACCGGGACATCAGGAAACAGTGTGGCAAAACTAAACGATGGTTCTCAGGAGTACTGCAGCGCTCACAGCATCAGTGCAGCATCAGCCGTCAGCAATCATGATGATAATAAAGTTTAGTTTTTAGTGAAATGAGTGAAATTCTGTTTAGCTTTGTCTGCTGGATGTGTCAGCGAGAGAACAAATCAGGTTATAAGTAGAGGTTCAAAATGTGAACACAACTCGCAACAAGTGTGCTTCAGTGTTTTTCATCCCACACAGGCAGCTCAGAGGCAAGAAGCCAGGCTTTTGTTTGGTTGCTGCTGAAAACCGTGGAAGCAGAAGAGATGGAGAGATAGACACAATCTGCCAACAGCTTTGTTTCCAGCACCACAACCTTCTCCCACTGGACTCTGGCCATTTCATCCTGATGGTGGAGAAACGCCTGACTTTACAGAACTTTGATTGTTTTGAAATAACAGCAGGCAAGCTAACCTTGGACGTTCATGTTTCCCAAATTTTCAGCTAAGGCTTCACTAAAGACAAAGTATGGGATTTTCTTAAAGACACCAACACTCTGTACTATTGGGTCAGGTGCTTCTCCTCCACTCTATGGATTCTCTGTGGGCTTCAGGTCAGGTGAGTCGGCTGGTCAAACTCAGTAGTAATATGGTCATTTGGTAGTAGTTTTGGCTCCGTTGGCAGATGCTAAATCCTGCTGGAAAAGAAAATCAGCATAAACCCTGTCAGTAGATGGAAGCTTGACGTGCTCTAAACTCTTCAGGCAGATGACTGGGCTGACTTTAGGCTTGATAAAGCAAAGTGGACACTAGCAGAGGACATGGCCGACTCCAGAAACTTCACTGGACTTCAAAAACCTCGGATTCTTGATACTCCTGATACTTTTCACTCTTCCTCCAGAATCTGAGCATTGACCATTTCCAAAAGAAATTCAAAGTTTACTTTCATGTGAAAGTTCTCCTTAACCCCAGTAATAAAACTTTCTGGAGACCACACACACACACACACACACACACGCACACAGTCTCTAGAAAATGAGAGGAGCCACTATTCTCGGTTGTCTGAGGTCTGTTGTTTATCCTTTCTGCTGATATTTTTCCAAATATATTCTTCCCATCACCTTGCTAAATTTAAAAGGAACACTGCACGCCACACACCATGAATGACGATTTTCACCAGATGCAATGTTGTGGTCAATTACGGCAGCAAAACACATTTGAACGTCCTGGAAAACGGCTTTAACCAGATTGTGATGTCTCTTGCTGAAATGATGTTTGGGGTACTAAGCCTAATGCATACTTCAGATGTCAAAACACAACTCAGGGGTCTCTCTGTTGTTTTCCTGATTTGGTGCCAATTATGCTTATTAGTTTTAATAACCCAGAGAGGCTTTTATGCCCTTTATCAATCTGAATGTGATGGTTTATTATAATTTGCAAACCGCCGTGTCATCACGTTTAAGAAAATAATTGCTCCAGATTAAACAGGGCTTATGGGCAACAATCCGACTGTTTGAGATCTGAGTCCTTCTTCCTCTTTGGTCAAGAGATTAATTGTTTCTGTCTCTTGTTTCAGAAACTGGCATAATCCCCAAATCTCAGGACATCTGGTGGGCTTGTAGGAGGAGCCTGCAGGGGCTTTTTTTAAGCTCATTTATTGGGAATCATGCAGTGTCAATATTTGTGATGTGCTGTGGTAAAGCGGTAATGGAAAATAAATACGTTGTTGCATCACGTCGAACAGCATAGCAACTGGAACCAATGTGGTGGTGATAGCAGGAAAATAGGGTCCGCTTTGATGTCTGGTAGTCCTTCAGTCAGAGGCTGGTCAGTGATGTTGATTCATTGAGACTGAACTGTGGAAACCTGTAAACTGATAATGTATTGATGACTATCCTGAGTTTATAGTCTAAACAATATTCCTGCAGTTTTATTTGATGTGAACTTGAGTGTTTTAAACAGTTACATTAGGTGATTTTTTTGTAATTTAATTCAAAAAGGTAAACTTTCATATATTCTATAAATCATATTACAGATAAAGTGAAATATTTTGAAACCTTTTCTGTCCTGTTTTTGATGATTATGGCTGATAGCTAAAATGCAGTATCTCACGTTATAATAATACTCAAACAGTGTAAACATCATAGATCTCACAGTGAAGTCTAGTTCACTGCGCGCAACCACCGTCGTCGGGATGACTGCTGACTTGACAGTTGTCCAAATGATGCTCATCGACACCCCCTTCACAAAGAAGGAAAGGCACAGAAGGTCATTGCTGTGAAGGCTGACTGTTTGCAGAGTGCTGCATATTAGTGCGAAGTTAAAAATGTGAAAATGTGGGAGGAAAAAGATGCACAAGCAATGGGGATAACTGCAGAAGAAAAGTTCATCAAGGACTTTTTAGAGCTTCAGAAGCGGTGGACTGAGGCTGGTGATGTTCAGAGACGTCGCAGGGAAAGATTAGCAGCTACGTGCTGCTAGTCCATTGCACTTGATTAACTGATCATCAGCAAGTGCAAGCATCTCCATTAAAGCAGAAGTTTTTGCAGTTTGCTGCTCTGGTGTGTGTAATCAAAATGCCACAATCTTTGTAAGTGGACGTCCCAGCAAATTTACAACAATATCAGACTGTGCTCAAACACGGTGGTGGAGGGGCTTGGTTTGTAGCCACAGGACCTGTGCACCTTGCAGCCACTGAGTTGACCATAAACTCCTCACATGGGAGGCCGTGTGTCCAACAGGTGGGTCATGCAACAATTGCAATGTTCCAGTCAAAGTCCAGACTTCAACCCAACTGAAATGCTGTGGCTGGACCTTAAGAGAGCTGTGAATAACTAAATACCGGAATACTTCAATGAACTGAAGCAATGTTGGAAAGTGAAGTCGGCCAAAGTTCCTCCACACAAATGTGAGAGACCAATAAAATCATACAGAAAAAGGTGGTACGCTACTGAATCGTTGGGTACTATGAGTTTTTCACAGGACTGCATAGAGTCCTGTGAAAACTGTAAACATAGATAAAATCTGTATAAACATAAATAACACCAGAATATGCTTCTGAAACTAATCTTATTATTTTTTGGTAATTATGTGCCATAAACATTATAAAGAGTCTCTTGCAGGAAAACATGCAATTAGCAGCTCCTGTTTGCTCCTAAATTAATCGCCCAGAGCTCCATTATAGTTTATTCCCATTTGGAATATAATCTGTATTTTATTTTATATTATAACTATCTGCCTAAATATTTTTTTACATGCCCCGTTAAAGAAACAATAGCCCACCTGGGTGGGAAACACTGTTGCGTGAAATAAGCCAGCTGTTTCTAAGGACTCGCAGTCATTTCTGCAAAGCTAGGGTAATAACTTCCGACGTGAGGCTTGGTACTAACGCGCTCCCTCTCAGAACGTAACGCTGAAGAAAAATCAGACAGCTCTTCTTAAAAACATGGGCTTACATTTCACTGTCTGGATCTCGGGTTACGTCATCACAGCTGCTCTGCAAGTCTTGCTGCTGTGTAAACCGTCAATGTGATTGTTGGCAAACATTATGTAAATAAGCCTCCGCCACTTCCTCCCACAATTTTGTGACTTTGCACCAAGCGGCACTTGAATGTGCATCTGTGACTGCTTACGTTTTTCCTTGTCTTAGTGATATGGCATAACTATACGAAAGAGCAATCCTAAAAAACCTGCTAAAAATGTCCTTTTCCTCCTTTACCAGGACTAGAGAAACACTCCAGGCTGACTCTAAGCCAGTTTCCCTCTCCTGCCTGTCATATAAGAGATTTGAGTCTCATACACTGTAGTTTCTGAGCTGCGTTTGCCACGCTGAGTTTATTGGTAAACAAGCACCTAATTAAGTGATGCTGCAAAAGTGTACGGTACTTCTCAACCTGTGCTACTATAAATAGGTGAGAGTTAGGAAAGGGTATTGTACATGACGGGGGGAAAAACTCGCAGAGCCTCTTTGTTGTTTGTGTGAGAAACGAGATGAAAGACATACGCCTACGCCGCCTGAATGGCTGAGACACACCTCACCCTCCTCGAGCCTCCCCAGTCTCCCCTCCTCCCCCTCCTCTTCTTCACTGCTTCCTCTCACACGCAGTTTTCTCATCCCACGAGCAGAACAGGACTCCCTTGTCTGTGCCCTCACACACACACACACACACGTGCACGCACACACGCGCACTTGTTAAGGCTGATCCCAGTTTTGCACGGAGCATGCCTCAGCCACCAGCACACAAATGAGACACGCAGAGGCACAAATAGGGCTCACAAACACTCACAAGCAGCCTGACAAGTGGTTTGATCAAAGGCCGACGCACACACGCACACACACACACACACACACACACACACACATGCATGCATCCACGCTGTGCAGTTTGTCTCCTCTGTCTGTCTTTGCTTTCCTTTTTGTCTCCATTACTTAGAGCTGCTCTAACCTTCTGCACCAATCTCCACCTGGCCAACCAGCCCCCTCCACATCCCTCCCAGCCCCTCCTACCCCAGCCCTCATCCATCTACAGTGAAAAAGATGTCTGCAGCAGGGTAAAAAAATGAATGTGACAATATTCTTGGGGCAGAAACAATGGGGAGAGTCCCCAGGCTGAGCAATGTTAGGTTATTTATCTCCAGGTAAAGATGTGTCTCTTCCCTACTTGTCCTCCCCCATTCCTAATCCTATACTCCCACAGCCCCAGAGCTCCTCTTCAGCCACCTCACTACCTCCGTCTCCTCCTCTGAGAATCACCTCAGCAATCCATGCATTACACTCCGGACCTCTGGAACCGGCGAAACTGCAACACTTTTAATTTTTAATCAGGGCCTCGGTCAGCAGGGACCAGGCTCTTTTACGCTCCCCTTCTCCCACCACCTTAGTCTCACCTTCACTTCTGCCCTCTCTCTTACTCGTGCTCGCCTACGCGCCCCGTCCCTCGCGTCTCTCCTCCCAAAGTCACGGTGATGAATGGGCAAGCGCTGCCATCTCTGTGCCCACCAGCGAGAGGCAGAGGCCGGCTAACGCGGCTCAGACGCTCTCGGGGATCACAGGCAGCGAGGAGAGTAATTAATCCAGTAGGATGGGAGGCAGGGTTGCAGGACATACTGCGAGCTTCAGGACACTGTGTGTGTGTGTTCATGTGTGTGTGTATTTCAGCGTAAATGATTGGAAACAGAGGATAGAAACTCGGGAGTTTTTGTTTTTTGATATATGTGTAGAACTCGGGGTGATGTGTTTCAGAGAACAAGGTTAGGCTGGTGTGCGTTTGTGTGTTTGTGGGTAGATGAGCTCCCTAAATAAACACCACTTGGGTGCAGACTGGAGGAGCCAGAGGCGGCACATACAAGACTGTCCTTGAACTGCAGGGTCAAACATACTAAAACGAACACACACACACACACACACACACACACACACAGACGAAAACACCAACACAAACCATGTCTACAATGATATCCAACATCAGCGAGGATGGAGCTGCGGGGAGCTCTTCTACAACTGTGAAGGGGGGGGTTGCGAACCATTATTTCAGCTCCTTTGTTTGAATAAATCCATTGTCTGTGCCGCTTCTCAGAATAATCACTAAACACTAATTGTCTGCAGACGCGAGAGAGGACTCAGCTCCCAAATTAAATTGCATTTACCTTGATAAGAGAGTCTCAGAGACAAACCGCGAGGTAAAAGAAAAATGTGTCAGGGCTGGACGTATAAACAGGTGTGTTCTCCGTCAAAGCTCCATGTTAATTGGGCCAATCCATTACCCGCTTTGACATGCTTAATGTTTCGGGGGATGACCGATTAGGGCAGCGCAGAGCACCGTACACGGGCGCCTGGCTGGTTTCCTCTGGTCCATGGCGTCTAACCAGGGGCTACAGCTCCATGCATCATTAGTCCTGGCCTAGCCGGCATACCAATCACATGTCCCCATAGCCTAATGAGATAACTGAGGGGAAATGGAGGGAATGGCTTCAGTGCTGTAGAGCTGCTCTCTTAGTGTGCGGTCTCTCAGGTTTTTGCGTGCAGCTATTAATGGCCGAGGCCGACGCGATTACGCCACAAATGACGCTCAAAAGGAACAAAGCCGAGAAATGTTAGATTTTGCAGGAAACATGACAAACACGTTGTGGGTGTGTGAGGGCACAAAGGGGAGGGAGGGGTCAGTGACAGCACAGGTGTTTGTAGGGAATGGAAACTACTCCGATGCAGCTCAGTCAGTAAGAGATGCAACATCTTCTGTTAAAGAAAATGAAAGTCAAATTTAAGAGCCGGCACTCGCTGCTCTTTTTAGATGTTCAAGCCTGTGCAAAAGTCGTCAGCCACTCCACATTTTTTTTCCTAAGAAAATAGGAAATAGTGCAATGATTTATTGAAATGTTTAAGCACATAGTATATGAGGGTCAAAAACAGAGTTTTTACAGTTCCAATGAGCTTTAAAGTCAATATGTGATGTGACCACTTTCTTCAGCACAGCCTGAACTCTCTTTGGCAAATTTCTTCTCATTTCTTTAAGTAGTTTTCAGGAATAGCTCTAATAGAAATGCTCTTCTTTAGATATTGGCTGCCCTTTGTTCCGTTCTCTGTCAAGATGAGATCCCACACCGCTTCAATGACGTTGTGGTCCGAGCTGCCAGGAAGTCGGTCTATGACCGATTGAGCTCTATTGTGTATTTTTTTTTGCTTTTACTGCTTTGGCAGTTGTTACATCCCTAGCCTGGGGATAACCTGGACATAATTTGATGCACAATTCTTCCCACTCCCAAGAAAGTGAGAACACTTCAAGATGCTAAACAGCAGTTGGCTGACTTCAGAGTTGAGCAGTTCCCTGAACAACAAACAAAAAACCTCTAGTGATCCTTATTTCGCTCTAACAGAAAATAAAAGGCAAGCAAATCACAATTCTCTAAGCTTTACTTCTAACCACAAAATAGGAGAAAAAGGATTTTTTAAAAAGGCCTTCTAACTCCTACAAAACTATCACAAGGTGCTCAGTATGCACAGCGTAAATGTATTTACGAATTACTACGGCAAAAAGCTCTCAGGTAACAGCACAGAGGGCAAAATAAACAACTTAGCTCTTAAGATTCATTTGTTAACTTCTAATCAGGCTTCTTGCACAAACACTCAAAATTAACTGGCAAACTAACTGCTGGCTCTGTGGTGGGTGCAGAGGGGGCACGGAGAGTGATGAGGTGGCTGTCTGCTGGAGGTTAAGAGGCAACTGTCCGTCCAGTGATCCAATCCACACACAACTTATTGAACAGCTTCTTCAAACCACCTTGTGTCAGTCTCCACTTGTGTCAGCAACAGTGATGGAAATAACGTCGTTAAAAGCAACGGCGTTGTAACAATTCTATTTCCATCATAGATAGAAATCTACCTCTATCAGGAGGTAGAGCAGGTCACCTACTGATCAGAAGGTCAGTGGTTCGATCCCTGGCTCCTCCAGTCTGCATGTCAAAGATCCTTGGGCAAGGTAATAACCCCAAGTTGCTTTGCGATGCATCCATCAGAGTGTGAATGTGTGTGAATGTAGTTAGGAAGCACTCAGTTTAGAGAAAGTGCTTGTGTGAATGAGTGTGATTGGGTGAATGTGGCATGTTATATAGAGTGCATTGAGTACTCCAGGAGAGTAGAACGGCGCTATATAAGAATCAGTCCATTTACCATTTCTGTCGTTACAACGTCGTTAGCATTACTAACAAGAAAATGTGGTGTGGACGTGTTACTGTTTTTCAACAGAAGCTGTCTTCTTTTTACCGGGAGCTAGTGGGTCGAAACAATCGCACAAGTGCTGCTAATTGGCGGAGGAAGAATAAAGTAGTCATGGTAAACCAATCACATGACCAATTTAAGATGACATAGCAACAAGACGCTATATACCAGTTTTTAAATTGTGTTGATAGTCCACGAGATTTGTGACGTTTAGCATGTTTGGAGTGTGTAGCTAGTGTGTTGTGTAGTGGATAGTTTTTTTTTTGTGAGTCAGAACAATGAGGGGACTGGTGAATGTCACAGTTACTGCCAAAAAGCAACCAAAGGCAGATTACAGCGTAAACTCTGTCTCCAGGTAGAAAACAGTGGGAGTGATACACCTCCTGCTGTCAGGCCTGCAGGTATCAGGCTTGCAATGTTCTCCTTTATCTTATAGTGGTCAGGAACTACTTTTTGGAGTTGCACAAATAATTTGTGTTTCATCTTATTTGATGTAGAACAACTGATTGTTCTGTAAATAATTTGAAATGGTTATAAAAAACGCTTTGGCTGCATTTTTAGGTAAATAGCTGCAAATAACTTTGTGGTTTGCAAAAGTTTTGCATAGATTTTTAAAATGTACAATTTATATTTGCATTTCAAGTAATGAAAATGATTCATTAAACATGTTTGTGGTTGTTACAGTAGAAAATCTAACCTTTTTCTACTCAGATTTTATGTTTTTTGTCTGATTTTAGGTCAATTGTGTTAATACAGTGTGTCAAAATGAAAAAATAGATGTAAATTCAGACATGTGAGGTTGTGCTGAAAAGAATGATACCAAACAAGGCAAAGTAAATAGTTGTTAAAGGTGAAATGTAGAGGTAAAATTAAACAAGTCAAAAACGGCCAATTATACTGTGGACCCCAGAGGGTTAAACATTTTTATAAAGTAACGCAATAGTTACTTTTTCTAGTAATTAGTTACTTTTAGAACATTGTAACTCAGGTACTAACACAGTTACTTTTTTTGGAGAAGTAACTAGTAACTATAACTAATTACTTTTTCAAAGTAACTTGCGCAACACTGGTCAGCAACACACCCACACACACCCATATACCTTGGGGTTGTACAACTATGTAAACAAATACCACATGATAAGGATGAGTGATCACAGTGTGTTTGCTGGATGATTTAAAGTCTGATGGTACTTTTTCCGCATTCATAATTGCATCAATTTTGACAAGATCTCCAACACCACTGACTGAAATGCAGCCCAAACCATGACAGAGCCTCCACTGTGTTTTACAGATGGCTGCACACACTTGCTGTTGTCCCTCTCCTCTGACAGCAACTTGAACCACAATCTTCAAACCTGGATTCATCACTCCATCAGACCTGTTGCCCCGGATTTTAAATCCAGTTCTTGTGTAATTTGGGATCACCTCAGCCTCCATGTTTCCCTTCCTTATGAATGATTTCTTGACAGCCACCCTTCCACACTCGTCTGAAAATAGCCAGATACATGGACTGGACTGAAAATGAGTCAAAAAGCAGCCAGTGTAGTCCAAAGAAAAGCCTGGAGAACTATTGTTAAAGAACACTTTACATTTATTTTTATTTTAGCACACAAAGCTGAACACGTTTATGAAATGACCTAATTATGGAATTACATATATGAATTATATGAAACACTTGCCAGAGTCAGTGGGATTTATGCTCTGGGTACAATGGATGTGCCAAATTTCATGGAAAGCTGTCCAACAGTAGAGACTGGTAAATGTTGGACAGAAGGACTCACCAACAAACAAACATTGCCAGCATGGCTAAAACCCGTTTCTGCCATTTTCTTCTATTTTCGCAACATGAGGCATCTACCTCCAGTTAGTCAGCAGCGGGATTCATCAAGCATTGCTTGCTGGCTGTCCTGAAATCAGGTAGAAGTAGGTGTCGAGCTGCAGCCCACATAACGTGACCCATTTTTTTTTCCAAAAGGAGGAGCAATCAGCAGCATAGCCGAGGGGTGCCAGAGACAGGGAGCACACATGCAGTCCCAGAAGACAGACAGCGATACAGCACAGGAAATACAATCATCCATGAGCCTAGAGGCTAAATGTAAGATTCAGCAACAGTGCAGCAGAGGAGTTAAGTCCTTTTAAAGTCCAACAGCAAACCCCCCACTCACTTCTAAATGTGTGTGAGCTGCTGGAAAATTTCATCAAAGATACTTGTACACCTATTGAGAGGAATTGTTGATGCATCACAAAATATTATAGCTGCAGAACTGAGGATTTTCCTTGGGTTTAATCCGTCTTGAGACTTCTATTCCATCTGCAATTACCGGACTTCTGCGTAGCGAGTACATAGCTGCTGGTTTCCAGTAAAGTGAGTTGAGAGCGTCAAATGGAGAGACTGGATGAAAGAGGAGAGTGGAGCGAGGATGAATGGAGATGAGAGGTCACAGTGGAGGGGAGCACACTGACAGATATGGAAATTAAGTCAAGAGGGAGACAGAGATACGAACTTTTCCTTCACTTCCTCTTTGTATTTACCCTTCAAAAAAAGAGAGTGAGACCTAATAAAACATTTATCATTCCAGGAAAGAGCTTTAATGTCAAAGACATTAAAGAGCAGAAAAGAGGAAGAGAAAGTTGAAAAGAGAGCGTGAGAGAGAAGGATTCCCAGAGTGGATGATGGTGGTGAAAGATGGAGTAGTGTCGGGGCTCAGAGAGGCAGGGGACAAGAAATCAGAGGTACAGGTGTGACAGGAAGTAAGTGGCAGGTAACAGTGGAAGCTAAAAGGGTTGCATTACACAGAGTCTAAAGATGAGAAGGAGCTCTGACAAAGAGACATGGAACTTAAATCCACAAACATTTTGGTCCAAAAGCTTGAAATGAAGGATCCACAGGCCTGCAAATGATTAAAAGAATTTCATTTTTTTGTTCCAACACAAACTTGGGGTGAAATACTAATACATTTAACTAATTCACAAATTTAGGGTGCATTTTTTTTATTTTTTTGCTATTCAATGTTTTTAACCAAGTAACAAAAAGTGCTCCACTATCCAGGTTTCCATGTTGTTCACTTCCATTTAATATCCATGTGAATTACCACAGTCTGTATATAAAAGACGGATGTAGCCACAGTTATTTACCTACTTGTTATTGAAGTCCTGTTAGAAAAAGCCTCTCATGTTACCGAACAGCTTGATTGACACATTGTTAGCCAAAGACCTCAACTTGTATTATCCTTCTTTCTGAATAATAACTAGCATTTGGGCCCATGAAGTAATCAGGAAAAAGGCTGACTGATGTTCACATGCAAGAGTAGCAAAGGCTACAAAAAATCTTTCTGCAACCAGACAAGTTGCCCCCTGCTGACCATCAAAAGGAAATCAGGTTTAAGGTAACACCATTTAAATACAGTCTATGGCTACGTTCACACTGCAGGTCTTAATGCTCAATTCCGATTTTTTGATCAAATCCGATTTTTTTGTCTGCTTGTTCACACTACAAATAAAATGCGACAGCAAACGCGCTCTAGTGTGAACGCTCAAAGCGGCCCGCATGCACAAAAGAAGATGTCACACACAACGCGCTCTGTTTAGACCCAGAGCAAACAGTATTGTTTGACTGATGGCCCTTAATATAAAGACTTCGGACTTTACGTTTCCCAGTTTTTGCTTTAAGTTATTTTGTTATTTACATAATAATGTAAATAACCTAATAATTATCCTTATTGCTGTTTTAGAGGAGCGGTGCTTCAAAGGATAGTTGCAGATTTCTGTCAGAATCTGCAGATTATACAGTACAAATAAAATGTTCACGTTGTCTTCCCAACAGTTTCACTGACATCTACACTGAATGGCCAGGAAGCGTTCACGATGTCTTCTCGGGCGCTTCTCCGGCGCTGATAATCGGCGTCTGTCTTGTGTCCGTGACGTAAAAGACGGATTTAATGCGACATGACCGTTCACACAGCAGTCGCTTTCTAAAACATCGGATATGTATCGGATTCAGTACCACATACGAAAGTGACCCAGATCGGATTTGAAAATATCGGATTTGTGCCGTTCACACTGTCATACCGTGATCGGATATGGGTCGCATAGGGTCAAAAGAATCGGATTTGATGCGCTTTCGCCTGCAGTGTGAACGTAGCCTATGTCAGGGGTGGGCAACTCCAGGCCTCGAGGCCCGGTGTCCCTGCAGGTTTTAGATGGGTCCTTGATCCAACACAGCTGATTGAAATGGTTAAATGACCTCCTCAACATGTCTTGAAGGCTGTGTCCCAATTCAGGGTCTGCATGCTTCAAGTACGCATTTTAAGTGCGATTACGTCACCGCCACGCGACGACGGCTGTCCCAATTCGAAATGTACTTCAAATGCATGCTCCAAATGCGCCGTCGATTTCCCCAAATATCAAGCGTGGTCCGGTGCACGCTTCGTGGTCCCATATATCCCACAATCCATAGCGCGGCGGTGGGTGTGGATAATTTTGCCGCAAAATACGGCAGAAGGGAGCGGCCGAAGAGTGAACTGTCAAAAGTAAGTACTGAATAATATGTCACTTATTTATGTGCGAATGTTTAAGAACATTAAAACATTACTGTTGGCCACATGTCGGCAAAGTTGTGTGACATCAGTGATGTTTGTACTTTCAGCGTTAACTTGGTTTTAAAGCCTTTACTTATAAATATATATATAGTTGACCTTAATATTACAGAGAATGTGATGATTTTATGGATAATTAAAGTCAGTCATATATCCACAAACACAACAAGCTGAAAGTCAGTGATGCTGCTCGGTTTGCAGTCCTGAATATGACGGCACAAGCAGGATTCACTGCACTGTTAATGTTAGCTATGTTATATTGCTACCTCTGTTCGGTGGTGTCGAGCCAAACGGACTTTAACGTGTGTTTGAACGAGCTGACGGTTCACTCGTTAAGCTGAAAGAAAGATGCTTTAATCACAGGAGTCACACATGTGTCCACTGGACCATCTGGGAACTCCTCTTGTTTAGCACTCATAATAACACAAACACTAAATCCTCCTTCTCTTGTGCTGTTTTGTAGCAGTGTGTACACCTGAGACTGTCACCTGTCTGCCTGTCCTGCACTCTCTCTCTGTTTCATTTTCTCTGATTGTGGAATAAAAGTATGAACATGTATTTATAAGTTACACTTGTGTTTGAATCCTGCAGCTTATCGCACATTTGGTTTCCATGTGTGACGACTGCAAGTGTCCAGAGTGAGGACAGACTGAGGGACCCACTGCTGCACATCATCTGTGAGGCTTTGCACCCCTGATGATCCACCAGGACAAACTCAGCAGTGTGTGAGGAGGAGGAGGAGGAAGAGCCAGCAGCAGCTGACAGATGGAGAGAATAGACAGACTGTTCCCTGTTTGTGAAGGACTGCTAGGAAAGTTTAACGTAACTAACTGTCTGTCCTGAATCAGTCTTATTAGATAATGTTCAATTAATGTTATCATCCCAGTGTTTTCAGTGTGGGAGAAAGTACTCAGGGCCTTCAAGTTACACACTATGAAAGGCAGCAACAAGTTTAATATTCAGAAACCTAAAGTATGTATCAGCAGCAGAATGGAGCTAAAAATAAATGTTTGTTTCAGTTCTATGAAGCTTTGAGTATTTTGGATTAGTAGTACTGCTGTGTTTGTTGCATCATATTGCTGTAATTGTTTATATGCTTTATATATTCTGAGGTAAGTTGATCTATAGTGTTACATCATATTCTATAAGGATGTTATGTGTTTGTATACTTTCTGCCCAGTTTGACCCATTTAGCAGAAGTCAGCCTGTTTAAGGCTCTGATATCTATTCTGTATGACTTAAAGCAGTTATGACATGGTCTGATTTTCTCACCCAATAAAGGAATATTTAAAATATCAGTCTGATCTTCATTCTATCAGCAACAGTTATCACAGCTCGTACATTTTCCTTTTTACACATGTATGTAAGCATTGAGCCAAATGTAATAATGCCAACATATTAAACAAACAATATTTGTCTCTTATGCATAATACATCTATATATACACTGTCAAAGATACTTGTCTTTGAGTGAAGATTTAAGGTGATAGGAAATATAAATAACTGCAACTTGAATCTTTGACCCAGAGTTCAAGCTCACTGCTGTGATATACATATATATATATATATATATATATATATATATATATATATTATATATATATATATATATATATATATGTGTATATACATATCATAATAATCTGACAATAAATATAATATTGGCCATATTATATTTACATTACCACAGTGAGATGACTTTAGTCTCATGAACAACATTAGCTAATTGTTATTTACTAACTAATCTTGAAATGACTGTTCAGTACAGAAATGAAGCCCAACTATCATGTTTTACAGTCCTGTGGTCTCAACTAATCAAAGTGATGTCATGACAAAAATGAATGACCAACAGAACATTCTTTCTCCTTCATTTCTGTCACACAAAGCTGTATGTAACGTTTCTTGTGGTTAGTATCATGGTTGCTAGGCAACCTGAGCAGCACGAGGAAGGCTAGACCGTCCCATTTCACAAGCCTCTCACTTCCGCACTTCTCATACTTATAGTACGCACCGTACGTAGTACGCGTACTTCAAGCGTGCAGACCCCTGAATTGGGACACAGCCGAAGTTCTCCAGAGGCCTGGTGATGAACTCATCATTTGATTCAGGTGTGTTGGCCCAGGGTGAGATCTAAAACCTGCAGGACACCGGCCCTCGGGGCCTGGAGTTGCCCACCCCTGGTCTATGTGAATCACAGATGCACCTTACTAACCTAGCTAGCTAGCCAGCTGATAACACTTCCCCACGGTCATCTTTTACAGTTCTTTATAGTGCTAACATATATAACTATGGGCTAGAATCAGCCCACTGCAGACACATTACCCATGACTCCCACACCACATGTATCAAAAACTCACATTTGTGGTACTGTCTAAGTTAAGGCAGCAGCTATTTTTATCAACTGTTCTTGGTCTGTTTTCATTGGCTGGTTTATTAAATGTAACTGTAAAAAAAGGTAACAATTGGGAGGTGTTGTTTTGTAAGTCACTATGTACTGGTTATACTGGTTATAAAGATTTGGGCCAGCAGATCTGTTTTTAACTATCTGTATCGCTTGTTTTTTTAAAGTTTGCCACAAAGTATGGTGTAACATTACAACAGGAACGTGCCGTACATTTAAATGAAGTTATAACATTAAATATTAATATTTAAGAGAAAAATATTTGTTCTTTTGGAGTACAGAAAAACATTTTGCTCAAAGTACTTGCAGCACAGTATTCTTTCAGTGGCGCATAATACACCGAGAAATGTACATCTTTATATTATATTATATGTATACATGTATTGTATAATAAAAAGACTACAAAGTTCATTTTACATCATTTTAGACAACAGCTTGTGTAAATTTAATGTAGTTGGAAATGTTACATTTCCAGTGTCAACATTACCCAGTGAATGACTGTAGTTTAGTCATTTTTCTCATCTGCTATTTCCAAGGCCAAACATTATTGTTTTTGTGGTGACCTCCTGCCTCCATGATGTCACATTCAATATCAATTTTGAAGGATAATAAAAAAGACATGACAAAGGAAATATAACGACTCCATTAAAATGCATCAGAGACTTTAAGTTGAAGCTTTAGCACTTTAAAAACATGAACGCATCACGTTCACTGTGATTATTACTTCATATTCTTCTGTTTACATTAAGAAGAAAAACCTCGAGGAGCATATAAGCACTGACATGGAGCCACTGATCACTCCCTGAAACTTGTCTGAATCACTTACAGAAATGTGGACCTTTTTTTTCCATATGCTTTCCTCATCTACAAAATCAGTGACGTTAGATCTTTCCTTTGATTTACAGTTCTGAAAACAAGCTGCTCTAGTTCACAAAGAATGATTGTAAAAGTCTGAGCTTATTAAAGAAATGTTTGTGGATTTAGTTTAAGTGCTTGTTTTCTCTGAAATGTGTCTGAAGTGTCAATGAGAAGGGAAGACAGCGAGTGGCTGACAGAAAAATAATTTTAAAAAAAATATGCAGAGACGTAAAAATGAAAGTGAACCCGACAAAGAGGCAGAAAACAGACAGAGGAATTAATGAAAATGAAATGTGACAGTGCAAGAGAAACCTCATGGATGTTCTCAATCAGCTGAACAAACAGATGAGCAGACTGAACACAAACAAGCCAAAAGATTTGTCCTCAGCCGCACAATTAAATGACACATTGTGCATTTACAGCTGTAACGCTGATCCTGAAGGTGTTTCACACAAACAAATCTCACTACAACCCCACACGAGAAAGACTAAACATACTGATTAGCAGCAGTACAGCGTGCATGCAGAGTGTCGCTTATAAAATAAAATCAGTTCACCTGCACAGGAGTGTCAGCCCTCTTATTATTTCCTGTTATCGTGAAAAGTGATCACAGCATCTATGTCAGGTTGTTGCGCACACTCCTGCAGTACATGTGTTGCTCACTGCTGAAGAGCGACACGTACTTGTACTCGCTGTCACTTATTACAGGTATGAAAGGCCTGCTGACACCAGATGAACTTTGTTTTTCAAAACTAAAGAAAAAACATCAAACAGAAAGAACAAAGCTTGATGTTTCATATATCAGGCTTAAAGCCAGAGCGGATATTTGAGCTTCAGTTATTTGGTTACATATTGTGTTACCAAAGGTTACAGTAATATGTAAGTTATAGCTAGACGGATTTCTTCTGTCTGTAAAGACAGAGTCATCATGCTCTGAGGTAAGCTTAGCTTAACGGCCGGAGAAATAGCTACAGATTTTTTTTTTCTATGTAATTCTGTCAAAACCTAACTACACCTCAAGATTCAGTGGATAGTAAAACCACCATTAGCAGCAATAACTTCATATCGTTGTGAAGGAATTCTGGCTCACTCTTCTTTACAATGTTGCTTTACTTCACCGAGGTGTTCACTTTTGCACAGCTCTCTCCAGGTTTCACCACAGCATTTCAATCACGTTCAGGTCTCAACACTTTGATTATTTTGTTTTTCAGTCATTCTGTTGCAGATTTGCTGCTGTGTTTGGGGCTGTTGTCCTGTTGCATGACCCAGTTTAAAGCTTTAGCAGTCTCAGGTCTGATTCTAGAATACTTTAATATACAGCAGAGTTCATGGTGGACTCCATAACTGCAGGGTCCAAAGTTCCTGTGTCTGCAAAGCCCAAATCATCACCCCTGCACTACTGTCCTGGTAGCTGCTGTGGGTGGTTTTTTTGTGTGTGTCGCTCTGCAGCATTGCTTTTACCAAATAAGGTTGCATGTGCATTAAGGCCAAACGTGAACTCTGATCTTGTTTGGGCGTTGTTTCAGAAGTCTTGTGGTTTGTTCAGGGACACCTTTGCAACCTAACCCGTGCTGCCTGGCAAAGCTTCCAAACAAACACTGTGTGTTAACACACAATGCTGCAATCTTCAGTTAATCAATTGCATTTGATTAGAAACACCTGGCTGCTAGTAAGCCTCTTACTTCCTGTGAATACACTAATGATGTACTTAGGATGTACACTGGACTACAGCCTGGCTCTTCACATCTTTTTGTCTTCTCATATTTCAGTTCCTGATTATAAAACATGGTTGGAGCATCACATAAATAAATATGTAAAACAGTTATTTTACGCTGTCATGTTGCTGCTCTGTGCAGACTGCAATTAAGTTGATAAAATCTGGTAGGTTTCTGCTTAGTGCTGCTGTTGTGTGAAACTGTGTATCCCTAAGGTGTCAGCTTTTAACAAGTTAGGAAGGTAATGTCTTCAGTTTTGGAGTCATTATTTTCAGCTTATCTGCTGTTCTTGTTAATGTTTTAGGAAAAGCTGGAGATTTATCGCGGTTTTAAAGACAACTCAAATCAAACTCAAACATGGAGCTACTTGGTTTTTACAAGCCAGCAATTTTTTAAATTTTTTTTTACACGTTTATGCCATGTGTTTTATCAATTTGAACACAGTTTTTGGTAAAGCTGTTTAATTGGGTTGATATAATGCTTAGTTGAATAAAAACAAATAATCCAAGAGAAGAAAAAGCTTCACAGCATCACAGCCTGACAGATCAGGTGCTGATTATGTAAATCATTGTTTGTCCACCTGGTCATTATGAGCGCTCCCATCTGTTCCTTGAAGTCTGGTCTCTAATGAACTACAGCAACATCACACTGGATATGAAAATATGAAAGACAAATAAGTCTGATGGAATTTTACCGAGCGTGTTGTGTGGCTGAGCAGATGCAGAAGGTCGCTGCCGTGTTGCGGAACAAACACTGTGAAACTACAAATGCTGAAAGCGCAAAAGTCAAGGATAAATAAATACTGTGCCATTGAAGTCAGTCAGAGCAGATTCGGCCCAGTGAATGCAGAATAGAAAGACTTTCACTGCTCCTCACGTAGACAGCTTCGTCTCACACACCAGTCAATTGACTTTTTAAGAAATCATCAAAGGAAACGTCTCCAACAGAGAGAGAAACACAACAAATGTGCTGTGCTTAACACGCTCGGTACATCTTTCACACCTCAGCAGTCTGACTGAGCTGTAAGGTCTTTTATTAAGGGTTTGTACAAAGAATTTCACCTTAATAATGAGAGTAATTAGCACACTTGTGGTAATCAGATTGGTCATTTCTGATGGTATACAACTCAACACACTGCAACTTCCATGGCTAAAAAAAATGAAGCCAACAGGAAGTGCTGTTAGCTGATAATTGCAATGCAATCATCTGGCTCAAAACAAAAAAACAAATATGACAGCAACCAAAATGCTAATGTTCAGCCTTTAAAATGTCTACAGACAAATGGGTGGGACTGCAGTGGCTACATCCGTCTTTATATGCAGTCTATGGTTTGGACTTAGAGTATATTGTACAGTCCAACCAATATAGTGTTTTTAACACTGATACTGATATTTGTCATTTCAAAATCAGATATATTGGCTGATATTTTTTTCTTTCAGAAACATGCAACATAACCAGATTTCTCGAATATGTCTTATGTGTGATTATCAGCGACTCCTTGTAAAGATACGATAATGTCCATCCATCCGTTCTCTTCCACTTATCGTTGTCAGAGTCGCTGAAGCCTATCCCAGCTGCCTTAGGGCAAGAGGGTGGGTGCACCCTGGACAGGTCGCCAGTCTGCTGCAGGGCTAACACATAGACACAGACAATTTGAGCAATTTAGAGTTACCGATTAGCCTAACCCTACTAACTGTCTTTGGACTGTGGGAGGAAGCCAGAGAACCCACGCAAACACGGGGAGAACATGCAAACTCCAAACAGAAAGACCCCGGCCTGATGGTGGAATTGAACTCAGGACATTCTTGCTGTGAGGCAACAGTGCTAACCACCATGCCACCGTGCCACTGTTAAAATAACGGTGCAATTTAAAAAATTCAACTTGTTGTATTATCACAACAAGTCGTGGCTTACTCGTTTACACCCTCTCTGCTCAGATTACACCCTCAGTACAGCAGATAACACGTCGGTTTCGTCGACACCGACTGACACGGGATGAAAGGCGAGCGTAAAAACATCATTAGCTTCTTGTTGTTTTTGTGGCGTTGCAGAGTGCTGGAAGTTGCAGAGTGACAGTGGACGAACTATGTAAAGTCTACATTCATGACATGGCTGTTTCTTCTGTAATTTTTTTCATTTATCTGCCAGCCAATATATTCAAAATGCTAATATATCGTCAAATAGCTACTGTAAGATCAACTGTAGCTACCCAAAGATAAATGAGTCAGGCTTTACAGTCTCTTGTATATATTGGATTAGTTGGTTGTAAGTAGTGAATGTGAGTTGGTACTGCAATAGACTGAATGGCTCCGTCCCCATCATGACCATGAATTGGATATACAAAAGAAAACAGATGGCTGGATGGACAGTATAGCTTGAAAATATAAGGATATGGAGTGTACCATCACGTTACACATTCTTTTATTGAAATGACAGTCTCCTGTTTCAACAGAGGGGATAGGACGCTGTAAGAATACGCTGTGCCCCACTCATCTGCTTTGTGTTTTTCCCAATCCCAGTGAGTATACGCAACAAAGAAAGCATGCTGTAAACACATCCGCTGGACAATGACTCGCAAACACGCAGGCACAGACAGACGCCTTTGTGGTGCGCTTTTCGTGTTGCTGTGGAAATTTCGAGCGACAAGATAATCCAAACACCTGTAAACAGAAGTAATTCTGACACCAAAGCATTATGTGATTTCAGCAAAAGTAGCAGAGCAGGATGAATGAGTTTGAATTTAAGCTTACGCTTTATTGCATTTTTCTTTAATTAAAACAGGATTGGAGTGCATGAATTACATCACTGTTACAAATCTGTTTGTGTACTGCTGAGCTGAAACCATCACACTGCTGTGTCTTGATTTTTTTTCTAAAGCTCTTTGAGGCCCTTCACGCATTTTCTCCGTATGTTTCTAATAAAGCACACATTGAAACGCCTACAGTGATGTGCCACACAGAAAAAGAAGCAGGCATCACACACCAGTGACAGATTGGGGTTAGTTTTTAGGGACTGATGTGCAGACTGGAGAAGCCGGGGATCGAACTACCAACTTTCCAGTTAGCAGGCTGCCCTGCCTCCTGAGCCAGAGCTGCGTCATTTAAGATTAAACATGCTGTTTAATTTCAAAGGTTTTAAAAGGTTATTTAAATATTCTTTAAGAATATTTATTAATAATAACTAACAATAATTAGTAATAATACATTTGTCTCCGGGGGTTTTGTAACCTGGATAAGAAAAATCTCCCAGAATCATTTAACAGAAAAAAAGAAAGACATGAAGGTGGGATCCCTCTTCCAGGGTGGACAGAGAGGTGGTTTGTATTTTAAAAGGATGTTTTAAGATAAATCCGGACTTGGCCCATGGCTGTGCAAGATCACAGAGTCTTTAATCCCCTGTGAGCCTGATGACACTATGAAACCTGGAGGCCAGGTTCTTTGAGTCAAACTAAAGTTCTGACTGATGAGCAAAGGATGTTAGTGTTGGAGACACTGTAAATCCAGCCATAGTAAAGTGGCAGAGTCTACGTGCTGAAAATACTTCCAGCACTGTCAGCTTTGCATTTAGCTCACAGCATAGCAACAAGGTTTTCTTTTCACAGGCTAACGCATAAACACGTTCTTGTTCTTGGTATAAAACATCTTGTATGTCAGCTCTGAATCCTACCAGCTAAAATAGGAATATTGATATGGTGTCAGGGAACTTTTCTTTTCTCTCTGTTTTGCTTCCAATCCAGACAAGTGAGAGTTTGTGCCAGACTTAATTCTGTTTGTTATGCCATGTAATATCCCATTGGCTTAATTTTCCAGCCTCAGAAGTTACCTTCTGTACCGGATCTATAGGATAAATATTAACAGACCATTTTAATCTAAGCTCAACAGTCACTTTATTAGACTTCCCACTCCCTAGTTCCCCCTTTTTCCTTCAGAACTGCCTTCATTTTTCATGGCACACATTCAGCAAGGTGCTGGAAATATCAGAGATTTATCAGACGCACATCCATCCACTCTCCAATTACGCCACATCCCAAAAGCACTCAATTGGATTTAGATCTGGTGACTGTGGAGGCCATTAGAGTACAATGGACTCACTGTCATTTTCAGGTATGCACTTTGAGAAGATCTGAGGTTGGTGATATGATGTGTCATCCTGGTGTGCTGCACCACTAGCAGCCTGAACTTCTGCTGCAAGGCAGAACGGATCCATGCTTCCAGATTCTGACCCCACCATCTGAATGTTGCAGCAGACCAGACAAGGTTTTTTCTATTACCCAACTTTGGTGCGCCCGTATGAAGTGTAGCTTCAGATTCCTGTTCTTAGCTGACATGAGTGACAACCAGTGTGGTCTGCATGACTTTGCGCCCCCCCCCCCCCCGTACAGTACGGTAGTTAAAATCCTCTGTGGTGGGGCGTGGCCTGTGGTGTCATGCAGGGAAGGCAGACGCACCTGCACGGCATCCACAATGATGCCCCGCTGACTTAAATATGGTGCTGGGTCCTGCGGTGGTTGTTGTTGGTGGATTTATGTTGAGCTGTGAGCGGAGAGCTGCAGCTGTGGTTTATACAGCAACCGTGTGTGTGCTAATAAAGTATGCTGCAAAGCATGTTCGTGCCATCGGGTCTGCCGTGGTCATTTACATCCTCACATTCAAACACACATTCAAATGTATTTGATGATTTACTTCCTCTACTGATCTGGTCATATACATATTACTCCTATTTAAAAACAAAACACCTCGAACCACTATATTTCCATCCACTTTAATAACACTTCATTGGAAGCAGTATATTTCCACCTGGCCAGAATTCAATAGCACTCTTTCCAGCTCTGATCACAGGCTCACAGAGCAGACTTAAGAGTCTGACAGCCTCTGGGCCTTAGCCACAAGAGCCGAAGTTCAAGTCTCACTGGGGGGTCCCGTCACATTTCTGCCTGCGTTAAGTAGCTCAGGCAGTGTCTGGACTATATGCATATATGTGCTCCCACACACACACACACACACACATGCCCACACACATACATGAGCTTAAGACGGACACGTCCTCCTATTGGGCCTTGTTCTTCTATTGCTCAGGTCCACTGTGGTCTGCCAGAGACGGCGGTTTGTCTGTCACACAGTCTGTGCCGAGCCTGGCAGTATGGCTCCAGGGAGGAATTCTCGCTCACGGGCAGATGAGGCAGCCAAGTTCAAGCCTCAAGTGATGCCTGATCTCACCATGACACGGCCCTGCCAATCTGTGAAATCAGAGCTGCGAGGTGAGGGCGGCTGTGTTTCACTTTAGCTAACATCTCCAACACGTGTATTTTAGCACAAACTACAAAAAACACACACACAGACACACACGCACAAGTATGTGTCCTGAAATGAAAACAAAATCCTTGGGTTGATTCAAACAAACAAATTAAAGCCTTTATATTCAGAGTTAATCAGGGGTGAACATCCCGCTGCTCTCACAGCATCAGGCTCCAATTTGTTCCAGGTATGTGGAGCACAAAATGTAAAATCTGTCTTTCTAAGGTCAGCGCTAACTCAAGGAAGCTGGAGCAACAACATCACACAGTGCCGTCAATAAGCCTCTTGCAATAAGAGAATAAATATTTAATACACAGAAAGAAATGTTGATCTGTTTTCAATGAATTCCACTCAAGGTTGTGATACGAAATAAATACACTGATAACCATTCAAAATAAAAACCATTGAGAATCCTGATATCACGCGCATCACATAAATCGTGGCTTCATACTCCCCAGTCTGAGGCTTCAACCTTAGCGCTCTAGCTTTATTTGGGGTTTCTAACACCCAAACAGCTATTACTAAAAGTACTAAAGTATCAGCAAAGACTAACTAGCTAGTTAGAAGGAAGTCTCCATAAACTATGCAGGTACAAAGACACACACATCCGCTTTAATTCTCAATAACAGACCAACAAACTACCAGAATTTCATTCACCAAAACAGAAGCAGAAGCTTCTTGGATGGTTTGTTCAATTAAACATTTGAAGGTATAGTCAGTCATTTTTTGAGGTTCTTCCAACAAATTGATACAGTCTCATAAACTTAGAATGAATCCATTAAAAATACATGGGAGTGGGCACCGGTTTGGGGAAGCCGCCATGTTGCCTCACCATCCTGGATACAGTTGCCAAGATGGACATTATGTCTTATTGTGTTTTATCTGTGTGGTGAGAGACCAACCACATGCATAATTCATCAAAAGGAGAGGAGCCGAAAACTCGTAGAAGTTCAAGAATCATGGAGGCAAATTTTAATTCATTTCTGCACCTTCAGACTCAACATGTGAAGGATCATATCTATGTTTTAACATCTGAGTAATGGTCCAATTCACCAAAAAAAAAAAAGAAAACATGAAGGAAAAAGACAACATGACCATCATCCTCTACCTCTTCACCTCAAGTGTTTTAAGTCAAAGTCAGGGCTCCAACACACAGAAATGTGCACAAACATTTCCAAATCTTATCACAACTACTTAATGTCTGCAGATTAGACATGGGACATGTCTCTAGACAGCTGAAGCAAGCAGGCTAAACAACAACAGCTGGTTATAACCTAACATTATGCCAGCTAATGTTAAGCTTGAGTGTCCTAGTAATCACACTTTCCCTCTGATAAACAGTTTGATTATATTCTCACATTATATCAGAGTTTTTCACTGAATGTCCAAGTCCAACAATCTTAGATGGACATCAAAGAAAATTTATTAATGCTGACTAACAGCAGCTAACATAGGCGAACAGTAGCTAAAAGAGGCTAACAGCAGCTAACAGCAACTAACACATGCTAACACATGCTTACAGCAGCATTTCCTCAGCAGCTTACCTCAGTATGGCTATCATCACACAGAAGTGAGCTTCACTGACTCATTTCAGACTCCTTTCATTTCCTCCTCCAGAGTAAACAGACATGGACACCACCTGACGTAAACAGGCTGCACTCACAACAAATGAACAGTGGCCACAGCATTAGCATCCTATAGCAGTCACTGTAGCTCGGATAATGCACTTGAACTTGGGATGGGTAAGAAAACAAAATTCAGTTGACTGCAATCTGCAATCTACTGACATCTACTGGTCAGATTTTACACACTAACTTAAAGCTGTTTTTACACATAAGCTTTTCATACTTTACCCACTAGGTGTAGAACACAAATACAGTCTGATCGGTCATTAAAATGTCTTTAACCTGCTAGCTCCCAAATCCATTTCAGTCCAGCGCGATGACAGCCCAGATACTGTTTAGTTGAATTCACAGCAAGCGAGCAGTTGTTCTGTTTCCTGGCATTTTATGACATTTTCCAAAGTTCATGTGTGAAAACAGCTGTACAGTATAAAATAAACATTCAAGGACATCAGCCCCTTTCTCCTCCTACCCATCACCATTGCACTCCCATGGTTCTTTGCTATATTTATAATCGGGGGCAAAATTTGTCCTTGATCAGGTTTCACAGTGCATTGCAGTCAACTGAGAAACATATTCTGTTGTTGAGAATCAATGAGAACAATGTCCATCAGTGGCAGATGTTATCTGTGGTTGTGTTCACTGAGCAGTGCCTTTCACCTGGAAGGAAAATCACACAGATTTTTCCTTCTGGAGGCCCTATCAGGAATGTCATCTAGTCCTGTTAAAGTCCGTTGTGAACAGCATATACAGATAGCATGGATGATCAGGTATTTTGGATATAGCTTTGGTGAACCTGAGGTAAATATAAATTTATCCTGTGAGTGAAGAGAGAGAAAGACAGTTTTGCAAGGACGGCAGGCAAAGTCAGAATCGCAGGATCACTACGTAAAGTCAGACTTCATTTACATACTCGTCACATCCAGTGTGCATCTTGCCAGAGGCGCGATATCCCTGTGTGTAACTGCAGGGTTTGAACTAATAGTACTGTGGGGCATGAATATAAAATATCACTTGAGCTTTGTTGTGAAGAGCTGATGAGATAATCTATAACATTTTCCAATATATAAACGTCTGCTTAACATCCAGCTGATAAAACTGCGTTAGAGCCCATTTAATCAAAGCTGTCGGTGTCAGTTACATCGTTCCATCCAGGTAAAACGCCGCTGTGCATATAGAGTGATGTGATTTCACAGCTGCAGATAAAGTCAATTTAAACTGCAGATTTAGCTCAGATTTATTTATCTCTGATGTGTCATACATGATGGATGTAGAGGCATTTGTTTTCAGAACAATCTGTCTGCTTGTGACACTGAACAGAAGTCGTTTAAATCCCATCCTTTTTCAGTATAAAAGAATCAGATTTAACATCATCTTTAATTCTGTATTTAAAAAAAAACTCCACCTGCTATTTTCTCCTCGCAGTAGGAAATCTTTTAACACGCGTATCTGTTTTTGACTAAAAATCTAATCAGCCCTAGCCAAGGTTAGTCACGTCACCGTGGGGCGAGTCCGGTGGCGTCGAATCGAATCACATCAAGCTCCTCTTTTTTTGATGAACTGATCACTTCTATCATATTACAGTAGTTTTAGATAAATGTGGCTCGAATGTAGTGAGTTAAGAGACTTCAAAGAGGCGCTTTGAAATGAGGCCATGAAAATGCCAGAGCACTGGTGGAGCGTGTGCGTCTGTCCTTTAAAGTCTGCTCCTGGCTTCCTGGCTGCGTGTTAATGATGAGCAGATAAAAAATTCAACCGGGTGGCACCGCTCTGCTGTCTGTCTGCCTGTCTGTGCTCACCTCTCAGCTTTCTGCATATGCAGGCATATGCGCGAGCAAACAGAAAGCGAGGGTGTCCGTCCGTCTGTCGACTTGTCGTCACAGCACCGCGGGTTATAAATGTAACTGACTGTGCTGTTTTGCCTTCAAGTGAAAGGGCTGCAGATATGTGGTCTGCGGTTAGAGTGTGTCCGAGTGCGAGGCAGCAGGCAGTTAGTCTTATCTAAGAGACGGAGAGTCGGGCTGTGTAATTATTTTCACTGGCTTTGATCCAGAGCAGTCTCTTCTAGACACCTGTTGGCCTCTGGCTCTTGTCTGAGGCCCGATAATTAGACCCACAACCGCAGGAGCAAGGACACACGTGCACCAGCAGCAGCAGCACACATACCCGTACAAAGCATTTGTCTCCACTAACACTCCTATTTATTTCATGTCATATTCACGGCTAATCCAGTTTGAACTTTCTGCGTATGGCTCTGCAGTGCATGCGCGCTGTCATAGCGGCTGTGAGAGAGTCAGAGACGAAGTGACAGCCGTCGTCAGTCAGACTGCAACTCTATGTCTTAGATTTAATTTCTCTGTGTTCCTCACTTCAGTGTCTCGCTGTGAGACTCAAAGCAGCTGCCATTCAAAGTGTGCAGACTTTCAAATGACATTGACAGTCAACGTTTTTTTTCCCATTCCTGCAACACAAATGGCAACTACAGCTATCGATTGTAGGGTTTTTTTTAAGGAAACACATTTAATTGAAATTTCATTCAATTTGTGTTTTTCTTATTTTTCACTGTCGAACACAAAGAGAGTAAAGAAAAGACACCTTCAGGAAAATGGTCAATAGAAGGCATTGCTTTAGAGAATTGAGTTTCTTTAAGAAATAATAATTTAGTGAGAAAGTAATTTCCTGACATGCCTTGTCTTGTCCTTTCATTTCAGTACATTCCCAAGGCTGCCTATTATTTTTCAAAGAACAGAGGAGCTTCCCGCCAGATGAACCAAAGACATACAAAGAATTTCTGGCTGGAGTCACTATCTACAAATCAGCCGCACAAAAGCCTTGTTTGCAGCAGCCAAGAACAGAAGGTTCTCGGGCTATGAACTTTTTTATGTGTACAAATTCATTGTTAAATGTTTACATAGCTGATCACGCAGCAATCACACAGAAAACCTCAAGCCCTACTTCAAGGCTCGTCTGAATAATCAGCCTTTACAAACCTGGCACTTTAATTTAGCGTGAACCTTGTTAATCTGCTATTATATCATTATGTTCTTTTGCTAAACACTAAACAGAGATGACACCTTTACAGCCCGCTCCATCTGTGTGCTGTGGCTCTGACAGCAAATTTGGGCTTTCTATGCAGGTTATTAAAATGGACAATAGCAGCCAGCATATTTTAGTCTGGGTATCTCACCGCCGTGTGCAAAAAGTCTGCTTATTTTCTCCAGCTAATTTACTATGGGGAATTAAATTCAATAACCAGCGAATAAGTATTTAGACACAAGTCACTGACAGGAACTGCTGCTTTCACACACCAGGTAAAGCAGACTTGGAGTTTTAAACTCCTTACACAGCACCGGTTATTATAGTTTTATAAGTTTTTATTATATATTGTTTTTATTTTATTAAGTTTATTAAGTTCACTTTGGTGACTATGGTGTTCAGTACTGTTTGGATTGCTTTCTTTTCATTTCCTAGGTCACTATAGGTAAATATATAGGTTTGTTCTTTCCTCTGGTGTGTGCAGCGGGTTTATCAGAGGCTCCGATTCACAGCTTTTTCTCTGAAAATGATTTGCCTTAAAAGAAAGAAGTTAAAAAGGAAAAATCTGTGGGCCGTAAAACCAGAACAATGAGCTAGAGCTCGGCGGGTGGGGGATTTAAAACTGGGTGATGGTTTTCTCAAGGTGCCTAAGGTGGAACGACCTGGCCATATTTGCCTTTTGCACGTGTATTCACACAGCAGTTTATCTTCTTTGCATCCACAGCCAATATGAAGTCCTAAATGATGCTAACGTGCATGTCTTTGGACTGTGGGAGGAAGCTGGATTACCTGGAGGAAACCCACTCAGGGACCGTGACGTGCACGTGGACTCCACACAGAAAGACTCCAGCTGACACAGTTAATAAAATGTGTTAATGGTAAGTTAGTAACAGAGTACTCATTAGTGCTCAAGCTCAAGCTGTTTAGTGCACATTTTGTACTAGTGATCTCATGCCCCCGTTATGAAAATAAAGCCATAATGCAATCATCTGCAAGTCATTTAAAGCCTACATTTCACTGGAAAAAGTACAAAGGAAACACCCACAAAAAGACTTTATTGTCTATCCATCCATCAGTGCAACCACTCCACCAGAGCACAGAAGGCTATGGCTTCACTGATTGAAATGTTTTTCTTCTTCTTCGTATGTCAGTGGTTTAACTTGTATCCATGGATGCAGAGGTGAACTGTGTCCAGCGTTCACACACACTGGTTTTCAGAAATCTTCTTGAGCCCGTGTAATGATTCCCACTACACAAATGTGTCTGTTTTCAATGCAGAAGATGATGGCTATTCAATAATGGCTTCAGCGCTCTTCTTTGCATACAGGGATTTCTCCAGAGTCTCTAAATCTTTAATGATTTTATGTGAGAGAAGTCTGAAGTCCCTCTGCAAATTTACATTGAGGAACCATTCTTGAATTATTAAACGTCTTGCCCTTGAAATCTTATAGAGTGATGTACTCTTTAAAATCTTTACAACTAAAAGGCTCTCTTAGATGCTCTTTTAATACCCAGTCATGTCACTAATGAACATAATTAGCTGTGAGATTAACCCTGCTAAAGACCGGCAACCTGTCCATTCTCCCCCAGTGACAGCTGGAACAGGCTGCAGCCCTGCACCACCCTCAGCTGGATAAACGGTTAAGAAAATGGATGGAAATTAGATTTTTCACCAGTTTCTACACAACTATTCCAGCCTTTTTTCTTTTTTTTGGTAACGTAACATATGAGAGGAAAATAAGTATTGAATGTGTCAACATTTGTTTTCAGTAAATATATTTTTAATGAGGCTATCCATGGGACATTTTCACCAGATGTCAGTGACAATCCAGGGAATCCACACATGCAAAGAAATCAAAATAAACAAGTCCATAAAATAATAAAGCCGAATGACACGGGGAACGTGGGTTAAACATATGATGAAAAGGAGGTGCAAAAATACATAGAAAGCCAAGAAACCAGCTGATATCTGTCTGTGTTTCGAAAGCAATCCTTCCCCCTGTCAGTGCAGTCTAATATCAGCTGATTCAGTCCTAACTGATGGCTTATAAAAAAGGCTTCAACCAGGGTCTCACAGAAGAAGCCTCTCATGATGGGTAAAAGCAAAGACCTCTCTCAAGCCCATCACAACCTTAGTGTTGCAAAACACACTGCTGTCAGTGGTTGTAGACATATTTCTTAACTTCTGAATGTACCAGTGAGCACTGCTGGGGGCATCCAGGAAAGTGGAAATTCCCCCATAAACCAGCCACAAGCAGATTTCTGGCAGACTGTTCAAAAGACTAATCAGAACCGCCGTGCAAACCTCCACTGCTGAAGAAAAGGCATGTTTTAGCTCACTTAAAGTTTGCTGCACAACATTTGGAGAAACCAATGAACTACTGGGAGAAAAATCGTGTCAGACTAGAACTAAACTCCTTGGATATCATTGCACATCACCCCCAAAACACCACACCAGCAGTGGTGTTTGGAGGTGGGAACATCATGGAGTGAGGCATGCGAGGCCCCCGGAACCTTCAGGATTTGGGTTGTTATGTCAACATCTGGTGAAAATTTAATGTCAATATTCTTATTACAAAAATATTCAGTGAAAAATATGTTGATGCGCTCAACACTTGTTTTCCCCGCCTTAAGAGAAACGCATTAATTTTCCTTAGTTTCCACATTTGATATGTTATTTTGGTATATTTTCACCTAATAATATAGGGTTTTAAAAGATTTACAAGTCAATGAATTCTGTTTTCATTAACATTTTACACGGTATTCAAATTTCTTGGAAAGAGATTTGCATGAAATTAACATAAATATTTAGAACTGGAAGCAAAGGGGAAAATCTTATAATATTTTGTCTGTTTCTTTAGGGCCATCTGGCTTCTCCTTCCTCTCTGCCGTTGCTGCTGACCGTGTTTTCCCCTGAGATGGTCATTAGCCTTCACGGGCTCTTTTCTAATTTTTACTCTGTTAACCTCATGAGGGCATCTGTACACGTACTGGAGTGTTGTAAGGAGATCCAGTCATCAGTGCACCCTTGGGTCTTGTCTACAGTTTGCTCTGAAATGTCGCGGTTAAACCCAACACCTCTCTTGGGGTTTCATCAGGGTTTGGACACTTTTACTGCACGTGTGTGTCATCTGAACAAACTGCTCCTACTGTTTTCATGCTGTACCTCTAACCAGTGTTTTAACCCCATAACCGCATTGCAGATATTTCAACATTAACACTGAAATATCTCTAATGTAACTGCATGAAATGCACAAATTAGGATGGTGATATTTACCCTTAATGTTTACTGTGATCAAGAAAAACAACAGGAGTTGTGAAGTCCAGAACCTCAACCTGATTGAAATGCTGTATCAGGACCTTAAGAGAGCTGTGAGAGACTGATACATTCATACAGAAAACTATTACTTCAGGTTATTGCTGCTAAAGATTCAGTAGTTCTGCAACCTATTGAATCATAGGGTGTTTTTAGGTTTTCACAGGTGTGCGTAACTTTATTTTATTTTACTTTATTTTAACTTTATGCTTGCTTTGGCTCTCGGAGGAGGCGGATGCACTTTTTCTCCTCTGCCTTATCTTCCCTGCTTAGTTCTTATGTCCTTGTCTAGTCTCGTGTTTTTTTTGTATTACTTTCCCTGGAACACTCTCTCACAGTCTGTGTCTAAAACCTAAAAGAGAATTATGGATTTGATCAACTGGTCTCTGAATGCTATTGACACCCTTTTCTCAACGAGAAGTCTGGGCTTGGGAGAGCCCGAGTGCCCTGGAGGGACTTTCCCTGCCGGATACACGATGGACGGGTGGCAGAAATGGAGGATCCTGTGCCTGGCGGGACTGTCGATCGAGGACGCTGAAGATATCTACCTATTCGGAACCATGATAACAGGGTTCTTGCTGATCCGAGCTGGCCTGACCCTGGCTTATCGGAGAATTAAGAAAGCGGAACCGGCTGTTCAAACCCCCACAAGGCTGCCCGCTGGGATTGAATCGATGGGACGAGGTGCGACTTCTCAGAAAGGGCTCACGGAAGGCAGCATGGTTAAGAGCTTGGAGGCGCTAGCGGCTACAGTGAATACTCAGAATAACATCTCTGAGCGGATATTGGGATACATCAGGGAAGAATCCGCTTAGAACAACACCTATGAGCGGAAGCTGGAATACATCACGGATCAGTTGGCTGCGGTCGTGAGGTCTCAGAATCTGCTCTGTGAGCAAAAGAGTGACAAGATCACGGAATCGACGGCTAATAACATCATGGAGAAACTCGCAGCTATCCAACAGGAGACTGAGAGACCAGTGTTGGAGTGTTAAAAACAGCTTGAAATTCTCATGAGTTGTTTGCAAAAAGAAAAATCACCATCATAATGCGGCTACCCCTTCGGCGCCAGCTGTGGGCTCAAGGCTGGAGCTGAACAAAAACTCCCTGATAACGACTGTGTTGAGTCTGTTCCTTCCCATTCCATACAAGGCCACCTGGGTTGGCTGGAAGACTGTTTACTTAGCCTGGCAGGGCGAAGGACACTGTCTCAGCTGAACTATGGACACGCACACACATACATATACTGATACTGATAAGCACTCACTGACGCATCACCCTCCCTACCCAACGCCACCTCCAACGCTTACCTTGTATGTATGTACAGTCGGCAAGGTCTGTCATCTCGGTTGTGGGCAAAAGACTTGCAAATGCCAAATAAAGGCCATCTCATCTCATCATCTCTCATCTCATTTTCCACATAACAGAGTGTGAAATATGAATGTATACAAAAGGTATGTCTTGATGCATTCTCAATCATCCAGGAAAGTAAATCTCCAAAAGTTGAATCTGTTCATCTGGACGTAGCGTTTTGTGGGAGAAACGTTTCGTCACTCATCCAGGTGACTTCTTCAGTCTCAGCTGACTGCAGGTTTCAACCTTATAAACAGTACATTTGCATAATGACTGAAACCAGCCCACTGAAGGAACAATGGGCTGTATGGTTTACCGAAAATAGATAAGCAGGGTGCACCTTTAAGACCGATTGTCTGCATGATCAACTCGGTCACCTATAACATCTCCAAGTTTCTGGCTTCGATCCTCAACCCGCTTGTGGCCAGCTCTGAACACCACATCCAGAACACCCTGGATTTTGTTGAGAAGGTGAGAGATGTCATTATGGAGGCAGATGAAACCATGGTCTCGTACGATGTTACATCTCTCTTCACTTGCATCCCAGTCACGGAAGCGTTGGAGGTAGTCCGTAAGAGATTACAGGATGACACCAACCTCAGCAACAGGACCACTCTCAGCATCGACCAAGTGTGTTTGCTTTTGGAACTGTGTCTTCATTCCACCTACTTCACATACAAGGGTCAGTTCTACAGGCAGAAACATGGGTGTGCCATGGGCTCCCCAGTTTCACCCATCGTGGCCAATTTGTACATGGAAGAAGTGGAAAAGAGGGCTTTGCTATCCTACCCTGGAACACCACCAAGCCATTGGTTCAGATATGTGGATGACACCTGGGTGAAAATCAAATCTCAGGACGTACTACATTTCACGGATCACATTAACTCGGTGGACCAACACATCAAATTCACCAGGGAGGATATGAAAAGTGGCAGGTTAGCCTTCTTAGACTGTGAGATTTCCATCAGTAATGGGGGACATCTAAAAGCTGATGTGTACCGTAAACCTACACATACGGATCAGTATCTAAGGTTTGACTCTCATCATCCACTGGAGCACAAACTGGGTGTCATCAGGACGCTACAACACAGAGCGAACACCATCCCCACTGACACAGCAGCCAGGGGAGGCAGAAGAACATCAAGAAGGCCCTGAGTAAATGTGGTTATCCCAGCTGGACTTTTGTCAAAGCTGGAAAGACACCTAAAGAAAGCTCCAGCCGATCCAGGAGAGAAGGACAACCGCCGCCCAGGCGAAAACCTGTAGTGATCCCATATGTGTCAGGAGTATCGGAACAGTTGAGACGCATTTTTTCTAAACACCGGGTCTCTGTGGCTTTTAAACCCCAAAATACGCTGCGCCAAAAACTGGTCCACCCCAAGGATCGGGTCCCCCGACACAAACAGAGTAACATAGTGTACCAGGAGGATTGCCAGGATTTATACATCGGGGAAACCAAACAACCTCTAGCGAAGCGGATGGCACAACACAGAAGAGCTACCTCATCAGGCCAGGACTCTGCAGTCTATTTACACCTACAGGCCAGTGGACACTCTTTCAATGATGAGGATGTACACATCCTGGACAGGGAGGAACGCTGGTTTGAGCGCGGAGTCAAGGAGGCCATTTATGTGAAGAGGGAAAGACCATCTCTGAATCGAGGAGGGGGCCTAAGGGTACATCTTTCGCCATCTTAAAATGCTGTGATTGCAGCCATTCCCCAACTCTCTGTGAATGGTACTCATGGCCATTGATCAGTGTTCTTTGATCAGTGGGTTTTGGTCAGTGATTGTTGATCAATGGTCATGGGAATTTGCATAATTGTGATTAAGGAACTGACCTCACAGCCCATTGTTCCTTCAGTGGGCTGGTTTCAGTCATTATGCAAATGTACTGTTTATAAGGGTTGGGGAAACCTGCAGTCAGCTGAGACTGAAGAAGTCACTTGGATGAGTGACGAAATGTTTCTCCCACAAAACGCTACGTCCAGATGAACAGATTCAACTTTTGGAGATATACAAAAGGTACATAGTGAGGTTTGTACCGTATTTGTCAGACTATAAGGCGCACCATCGGTGAACGGGTCTGTTTTCATACATGAGGCGCACTGGATTATAAGGCGTATTCGGCGAAACAAAACAGAATCAAACTTTACTCATTCATTCTTCTTGCTTCCTCCACTTCTGTACCATTGATTCATTAATGCTGTATTCTATCACAGCTGCTCTATTCCCATGTTGTTGCAGTATATTAATGACTAACCTCGTATTGTGGATGGATTATCTCAGTTGTTCTCCTGACTGAAGTTTGGTCCGTTTACAGCATCCTGCCATGTGATTGCATTTGTCCATAACCATCGGGAACCCTCACGTTAACTTTTATCGAGTGGAAAAAAGTTAGCGTTCATCCTCCAGCTTCACTGTGTTTATGCTATGCTAACATAGCTGTGTCGCTAGCGATCACGTAGCACATCATTATATAGCAGCTAGCCCAACTTCAGTAACCCTACAAACGTCACTGCTGTTTAGTTTTCTGTCTTCATTTATGTTGGAAGTGATAGCAGAGCTGTACGTTTGAATGTTTCAGAAATCTCTCAGTCAGAACATGCCATATCATGCTTAGGTGGAAACTAGCGAGCTAACCTCCCGCTAACTTTAAATTTAACTCTGTTAAATTTAATAAATTCTGTTTTCATGGATGCCTGGATGTTAAACTTAATTGTTACACCTGGTAAAGCAGCAACGCTGATCATTTTTATTAAAGATGAAAGAATTTAAACAGTTTTTACCTCTCAGTGATGCTGCAGTGATTGTTTGACTTTGGGACCTGAGGCAGACGGAGTTTTGGACCCAGATTACTCTGCGAGGCTCCTGACTACGGTAGCTGTAATGCTCCAACAATCCATCAAGCGGTGCGGCTTCGTAGCTTACCAAAGTCATACTAAAACATTTTTTGACAGATTTTTGAGCGCCATGTACCACATAAAATCGGTTCGAGGTCAGTAAGCACAACCAGAATTCATACATAAGATGCACCGGATTATAAGGCGCACTGTCAATTTTTGAGAAAATTAAAGGATTTTAAGTGCGCCTTATAGTGCAGAAAATACGGTAAGTCTAACTTCGATCTTTTGCTGACCAGTCTTAGGGTTTTACTAATTGCTTATCTTGAGCACGTGAAGCTCACTTGGTGTCATAATGTCAGTCCAGATGGGGAAAAAAAATAAAATCTGATGTTTTTCTAATCTATAAAACATCATATAGGTATTGATGTAGGGGACAAACATAGGCATTTGTTTGCTGACATAGAAGAATATGAGGCTGTGGCTCAGGGAGAGTTTAATTGCTTATGTTAGCATAAAGTCATGTTAGCATGTTAGTGTCTGCTTTGTTGACCAATGTCAGCATATGAGAGATTTCCAGGTGTTAGAAGCTATTTATCTGTTATTTTGCATAGATTTTGCTTAGTGTTCAGACAAATACAGAAACAGTATGGGATTGAAATCATTATGTAATGAATGGTGGCAGTTGTGAAGGTGACAGAAAAGTTAAGTAAAAGATTGAGTTAATCATGACTGTAATTTTAATTAAAGTTACTCAAGTACTGATGAGTAATCAATTAACTATAATAATAATAATTAACTATCCATGAGTCTTTTTTCTGTCTTTGTGTTCCCCGCCAAATTAAAAGAATCCATTCTAAAAAAAATTTAAAAAATACTCCATCTTTTAGTAACCTCGTTTTTAAAGAAATTCGGCCGACCTTCAGAAGCAAGAGATATTTTTACACCTATACAAAATGTTAAGCCTCATCACACAAAGAGTGGTTTATAGGAATGTGTATCTGTAGTTGAAGGAGAGGAAATAAAAGCGTAGAGAAGTATGTGAACGCCAAACAAATCGTACATGGCCTACGGTGCGTGCAGACAGACACGAGAGCAGCTTCTAAACTTTCCCAGGTGCATTTGACTGTGCAGTTTTGCTTGACAAACAAGCCCACTAGGAGAAAACACGGCCCGGAATCAAACAATAACACAACATAAGAGATACCAGCGTGGTGTAAGGTGTGCAAATTAAGCTGCGAAAGACAAAGCTCAACATGAGAGGGAAATCTGCACCGGCTCAGGGAGGCTCTTGTTGCTTCAATTAATGGGGCGTTTCACACACACATGCACACACACACAAACCTTCTCTCTCAGCCTGATGTGGGCCTGGTCATTAAGATTATGCAATCTACTCATGCGTATCGAGTCTGCTTTTCGATGCTGAAATCGCCAAAATGAAGCAGAGTTCAAAGCAGGACAGAAAAGACTTTGTGGCATAATGAGAACGAGAGCTTCCTGCTAACACCTGTGACAAATCCTGGTCTACTGACGAGAACAGGAAGCCTTCAGAAAGGAAGACAGCTGGGAGAAGGAATACTGGAAAAACAAAGACAGAGATTTAAAAAAAAGAACAGTGGGCCTAAAAGAGCAGAAAGAGGACATTTGAAATCCTGCATCGTTTAGTAGTTTGGTAGTATTTGTTCTGGAGCCTGCACAAAGGCAGGGCTTTGCTCATAAGACAGATGTAAAGATCAATACCACTTTTAGATCACATTACTGTTATACGTACAGTAAATAGCTTCGTTGTTAGCATATAAACACAAGCGCTGCATTGATCGTCGCTTTTGAAGGACGCAGGAAAGCAAACGGGCGTAATTCCTAAAGCCCCGAATGCTCCTTTCAGCAGCGTGATCTGTGTCATATCTGCACAGGCAGGACAGAGAGAAATTAGGGAGGAAAATCTCGGTTATTAAAGCTGCATGAAAGCCTGAACTCTGTCTGACTTCAGAGCGGTGATATGCACTTCAGCCAAATGAGGCCGGGACCAGGAAGGCCTGCACGGGTGAACGCTTGTTATTATCTTTAGATTGGTGGAGAGGGAGGGCAGAGTTTGACCGTAGCAGCCATTAATCCACCCAGCCTGCTCAGAGCGCCATCACACGTCGACGCAATCCCGACTGAGCAGATCACACGTGTACGGATGTGTTTACAAATTGAAGCGGAGAACGCAGACGGCGCGGCATTCACTGAGGGAGCGCGCGCTTGTGTGACATGGCTGCAGAAATGAAAAATAATGACAGTCCCAGCAGAAGCTGACAGGTAGGAAAAGCAGCGCGATGAGGGCTGTGATGGATGGGGGTGAGGGTGGAGGGAAGGAGCTCGAGGGAAAAGAGACAGGTAGCACTACAGCACCCATGAGAGACAAGGAGGGGTGTGGGGGGGTGAGGACAAGAGGAGTGAGTGACAGGGTGACACTGCCAGCTCCTCTGCGGCGCGCTCTTCAGGGGAGCCCCGGAGCGTGTTCTGTTAAGTAAACAGCTGCAGCGACGAGAGCTCCTCAAATATTAATAGGGAGCGATCCCCTCCGCTAGCCTTGTTCAAACTGACGTTCCCTGAATTGGGACTACAGCGCTGCAGTAGGGAGCAAACATCCTGGCCCCCTGTAACGCACCAAAGGCCACCAGGGTCGCCTGCAGCTCCCATCAGACCTGACAGAGCAAGGATGAACCCCCGGACACCCAGGCTGCAACACAGGCCCCTGGTGGCTCATTATGATTGCCGCCATCAAAGGCAAACATCTCAGACTGCTAATGAAAACGCACTAAAACACAGCTTGCACCCACCCTCTCCAGCCTCCATCCGTGTCCATCAGGCAGAGATGAATTATAAATGAAAGGGTGCTCGATCTGAGAGGATCGATACTAACGAGGTTCAAGTTAGCCGTGACACAGTTCTCCATCTTTGTTTGTTCCTCCCCTCTTCCCGCCACTTCTCAGTCTCGCTGGCTCTTAGGAGGAGAGAGACGATCTCTCGGTGCATGCTAAAAAGTCCGCCTAACAAGGCAGAATTAACTACTTTTAGAGGCTTCATTTGGAAGTTGCTAAAAAGCACACATAGCTGATGAGGGAGCTGGTAAATGAACAAGACTCCGCTCCATTCCAACTCCTTTGATCGACCCACCACTCCCCGGCACCCACCCCATCACCTCTTCACTGACAGGCAGACCAGGGGAATTGGCTGAGGAGGAGTAATGGAGCTTGTCGGAGAGCTCCCTGCTTCACACCACTTAGCCTCTAGTCCAGTCATGGGAGGAGGGGGTAGGGTGGGTCCACTGATGAAGCTCCACCGGGACTCACAGCAGACTCTTCACCACCCAAACATTTCTCTTCACATCAGTCACGCCATACAGACAGAGAAGTGTACAGCAGCTCCCCTCCACCATCACTTCCACCTCTCTTTCTTTCCTTCGTTAAGCTGCTCCGTCTTGGCACGTCCTTGGGCTACAGTGCCCTCTTCACACACTCCTGCTGGGTGAACACAGTGTTCCAATTCATCAATAATTTCTAGGGTCAATCATTACTGTATGGAAGACTACACACTAGATATTCTCTTAAGAAAAGAGTTTCAATGTAGAACCAAAAAAACTGCTTTATTGGCTTAGGAAGTAATATCACCCGCTGGTGTGTAAAGTCCTGCTTTGATTCGATTAAAGTTGAGCTTTCCTAGAGCCAAAAGTACAATTAGTTAGTACAATTAAACCACAAGGCTGGACTGTTTGTGGCACCTTTACCACAAACAGTCCAGAGGTCTAGTCCATGGACTTAAATTAGCAAAGCTAAAACCAACAGACAGCCGCTTGTCATCCAGCTAAAGTGAACATGCCACTAACTTGTTTCTGTGTGTGCATGGCTGCCACTGCTGTTATGAAAAGAGAAATGACCTAATATGATCCAGTGTTATTTTGTCTTTTTGGAGATTGGACATATGTTAGCTTAATGAGGTTTTGCATTCATATGCCCACTAATCACATGACATTCACCTGTCTCCCACTTTGGATGTGTGACAATGTAGGGTCAAGTAAATAAGACCTCAGTCATACAGGCCTAGTCTGCAATCATCTGGTAACCACCAATCACAATGAAAACCTTCTTGTCTTCAGTCTTCAAACTACAAGAAGCCACAGAAATTTGCTAGCTACCAAACTAATCGCAAGGAAGTTTTTACTGCGACCATTTACCGACCAAACAGGAAGTACACATTTTTCCTTAGCAAACGGTGGTTGTTTAACGCTCAACATGGTGGGAAACTATGCCAGGTAATGACCTGAAAAGCCTCTATATGGATTAAAGGGTGGCGTGCTAATTTATCACCTAATACTAGCTAGCTTGGTTAGCAAGCTGTATTCATTAATCGCACTGTTGCAACACACAAAAACAGCCAAATAAACTAGAATTTCATTCCCCAAAACACAACTACAAGCTTGTGTGATAGTCTCTACCTCACAATAAGCCATGATGTTAGTCGTGTTAGCTAACAGCACACACAGCAAGGCAGTACAGTTTAATGACTAAAAATAGTGGTAGAGGCCTAGCAGATGATCTACTCCAGCTAACTTTGTTGGGCTTTTAACATACTTTCAGTGCTGTAGTGGTGGACATTTAAACATTAAACCTGTGTACTGGGCCCCCAGTTCCATGTTGGTCATGGGACTCTATGCTATATTTCTGGAGATTAAGTTTCCATTATAGCATTTTCATTTTGCTTATGTTAGCTTTATGCTAACATAAGCAATTAAACTCAAAGCATTTCTCCCTGAGCCACAGCCTCATATTCTTCTATGTCATTTGCATAACTGCATTTGTAGTTTGAATTAACAAAACCAGGAAATCCCAGTTTCACCTCGGCTCCATATATAGATAAAATCAGTTTAGACAACTAATCTGGGCTAAGTTCTAAGGTCATACATGTCATAAATATCATATTACTTTATCTTTGCAACTTAGAAATCTATAGAGTCTCACTGCAATAACGGCCATAAGTCATTTGAACTGACTCCATGATAGTGTTGGTTGAGAAACAGCGAGAACAGTCTTCTTCCTCAAGAGGAAGTTGAATTTGAATAAATGTTGTTATATTGTTGGAAATAGGCAATGAGATCCCAAAGATGGGAGATAAGCCCCTCTGCCCTGCTCCACTCTGACCTGACATGCTTGTTATGTTCGCATGGCTGAGCACACATTGCGTAAGTTTTTCAATATTTCATAGGCTGAAATGAAAAATGCATCTCTTTGAACTATAAGTGCACGATTGGAGGGCAACCTGGTGGGGTCGGGAGGTGAAGTATGAACTGTGGAAAAATAGATGAGCAGAGATAAATGGCTCGCTCTCGGCTGCTGTGACAGTCCTACAATCTTCCTATTCATGCAAACGCTTTGCTGATACCATGAAAAAGTAACCCGAATTATGCTTAAACGTGTCAGACATGTGCGAACCGACTGTGGAGTGCATTTCGGCAAAGCAGGGGCGGCTTTTCACAAACAACGCAACCTTGAAGATTAATTCTGGAGCAGGGGTCCCATGCCACGACCTGCCAAACGTGGTGCACAAAGAAAAAGATTGACAAGCAAACACCTTCAGGTCTTGCTTGGGTTGCCCCCACAGAGCTGCGCTCAAATAACTTCAGACTGAGGGAGTGAGAGCTTTGAGCAAAAGGGAACTTTTGGAGCCACAATGCATCAGCTATAAAGAATCATTCAGCCTCCAGATCGAGACCAAACGTGCCCGCCCTGGTGCAAGGATGCAAACAAAGTGACATCTAAAAATAGACTCCATTTGGGTTAATGTGAAGACAAATGTGTGCCTTCTAAAGTGCGCCTTGTTAATAGATGTGGCTGTTCAGATGTGAGCTTACATTTGCATTGATTTCGCTGGCAGAGCAGCCTTTGATTAAAAAGAACTGTAGGCATTTCTGAAAAGCAGATCTGTATCATCCATTAAGCGGGAGAAAAAAGTCTCACATGATGTATGGAGACACTGGGCGATTCATTTAAAGGAGCTTATTAGCTCGGTAGGCGATGTGTACATATCAATATGCTGTTTTTCATCCTTTTCTCTTTACTTTGCATTTCCGCTCCTTACTCTTCATTTTCTCTATTCCTTTTTTTAATCCGAGCTCTTCCCTTTCCCTTCCCAGCTGATGCACTAGTCATCAGACCTGGAAAGAAACAAAGGCTGCTTCCCTCAGTTGGAGCTGGGAGGAGCTGTCAGTCCCTTCAGCGCTTTTTGATGATAGCATTTCAAATGACACTTTGATCCTCACTCCACACTGTTTGTTTTTTCCTCTATGATGAAATTCGGCTCGAGAGGCGTGCAACAGGGCACATCATTAAAACGTGGCTCAAACACTGAGAGTCAGGCTCGTCCCTAGAAACCACCCATGACAATTTTTTCTTTCCGCGTCGGCTTACAGAACACGACAGGGTAGGTGGTGTCGCAACCGTAGAAATGAACGGGAATCACGCGTTCACCCCGCAGATAACGCTCCGCTGAGGTGACGCCAAAGCTGAGTCAAAACTCTGTAGAATAAATGAATCTAATGAGGCAGATCTGCCAGAGCTAAGTGTTGTCTCTGATCTGGTGGGAGCTGAAGCCCAAACGCCTGCCTCCCAGCTCAAGGAGGAGGATGAGTGCATTTGCAGATGCAACTACAAGTAAAAGCTTCACTTCAGAACCATGAAAGGCTCATTTATGTTGAGTAAGATGTTGCTTTTCACGAGAAAACATTCAAGGACACAAGCTAGATCGGAACAAACAAAAAAAATGGACCTGCAACTTTTAAAGCAATTTCCTCTTTTTTTTAATCCTTTTTATTTCTAAAGGTTTAATTCTAAAAGCTCAGAAGCAAAGCTAACCAATCTTTCACAGGTTTTTCCAAATTTAATATGAACATACTACACCGGCTCCTAATCTCAATGGAGGAATGAGCCTTTGTTTAAAAAATAATGGTGGGAGTGAATAAGACGAACAGCCCAAAGAGTTCGTCTGAGGGAGTTGGCTCATTTCTTCCTGGGGTGATAATTCTCCTATTGAAGATTTACAGAGTCACAGTTGAAATAATATGCAAATAAGTACCCCATGGGGTGCTGACTGGCTGACACATTATCAGCAGAGAGACAGACGTTGCATTTTTTGAGGGGGGGGGGTTGAGCGTGGTCAAATCAAAAGACAGAGGCCCGATTAAAAAGGTGTACTGCGACGCGCACAAGACTACAGGAGCACTTTAAGCAGGATGCCAACCCTGTTGGGAATAGGAGGCTGAGGCTTCCTGTGGAGACAGGAGCGACTAGCAGCCAACACAAAAGCCTGCAGAGATAAGACGAACACTTTGGAAAGCCAAACAATGGAAAAATAAAAGCATGTAATAAAAAGAAAGAAAAAAACTGCATCTGGGGGAATAAAAAGAATGATGTCGTTTCTACAGACTCTCCACCAATAAACAAAGCCATTAATTAGTTAGTATGATGTGAGTTAGCCCGGGTTAGAGGACCAGTGGAGCACACCTCAATAAACCTGCTGTTGTCTCTGTATAAAAGCAAAGTGTTTCTAATTCATAGATGTCTTTCAGTACCGTTTTATATCCACTACATGTACTCCTATTTTACTTCAAGTCAAACAGAACACCTGTCCACTTAAAAATGTTTGAAAGTGGCTGTTAAACTAATTCTTTTATCATTATTTGGATTTTCACTAAGAATAGCTTTGATTTAGGTTTACATTTTTAACAGTGAATAAACTACCAGTCCCACAATGCACTGTAAATCCCTTTTCCAGTTGAATCCTTTTCATCACCATAGTGCTGTATAATAATTGTTTTGAATATGTGTTGTAATGACACAATGACGTGTTCCTGACTGCAATAACCACTCAGCAGTTTGTGAAGTCTCCGTAGTCACAGTGAGCTCCGCCAATCACACGCTGTCATTTCTGTTTAGGTGGGTACAGCAGTTATTTTGCAACATATAAATAAATTGCCTTACTGTTGAAATAAGTTTGGTATCACACAGACTTGTAGTTTCTAAAGGAGCACGTACCATCATGTCACAATCTTGTAGCACATAGAAAGTAATAATAATCATAGTCATAAGATTATAACCGTGTCCAAACTCATAGGCTGCATCCTCCTGAGGACCCGGTCTTTGCGGTCTACATGGGCCGGGTCCTCCGAAAGCCGGGTAGGCCCGAAGTGAGCGACTGTGAAATTGGACGCTCTAGCCTTCAGATTTGCGTCACCAGCCGTCTCGGTGGAGTTTAATAAAATCAGCCGTCTGCTCCTTGCTATCTAAAATATAAGATAAGATAACCTTTATTAGTCCCACACGTGGGAAATTTGTAACAGGACACTGGCGTAAATTCTCGATCATCTCGCACTTCTCTTTAATCAGTTTCCTGTTTGATGTTTATTCAGCTGTAATCTCAGCCAAACCGATTTACTCAGGAATAAATAAAACACTGAAAAAAGCCAAACAATAACATTTTAACAAGTTATCTACGGGCCTCGGACCGGTACCAGTCCGTGAGTCGTTTGGTACCAGGCCGCGAGAGTTGAGGCTCAGGTGTGAAATGTATGTTTTTCAGGGTTTTTATCGGTTTTCAGCGTTATTTTGTTATCGTTTTTATCGTTAACTCGGTTTTCCTGGGTCTTTTCACGTGTGTTATGAATAAATCTTCTTTTTTTCGGTACCGGTACTAGTTTTATTTTGTTGTATTTATCCGCGACACCTTAAAGGCCGGTCCGTGAAAATATTGTCGGGCATAAACCGGTCCGTGAGGCAAAAAAGGTTGGGGACCGCTGATCTAAGTGACTTATATATCATGTTTAACCTGAGTAGCCAAAGACCGCAGGGGGTTTGAAAACGATGTGCCGGGAGTTCGCTGTTCTCGCCGGCTCTAGCGAGCCTTGAACCCCAGGGTTGCTATCGAGCTGGTGGGTAACAGACGTCTCCGAAAACATTGGAGCACTTTTGCAAATATGTGATGTCTTGATAAACGGAGCAGATATTTGAAGTTAACACAGCTACATTCTCGCCTGAAAATATCTCAAAAGTTTATTTTGTGACCCAGAAACAGTAATAAGAGTAATATTAAAACTAAGCAGCTGCCGCTGTTGTTGGAAACTGAAATTGGCTGGGATGCGCTATGAATTCTGGGATATGGTGGGCCACGAAGGATACACCCGACCCAGGCTTCAAATTCGGGGAAAATGAGGACGCATTTGTCGGCCGCATTTGGAGGAGTCTACAGCGTCGCTGTGACATAATCGGCCTACAAATGCAGCCTCAGGGGATGCAGCCCATGAATTTGGACTCCCCCTCTGGCTCTCAAAATCCTCCGGAGAATATGAATACAATTTTTGCTTCCAGAGCATCACGGTTCTGGTGTACACTCTAAATCTCAATAAACAAATCCTAATGCCGAATACGGCTAATTTATGTTAGAAAATTTGAGTTGTATGAAAAGACATTTATTTTAAATTTTTTACTTTTTCAAATCATTACCCTTTATTTAGTTTAAAAAAAAAAATCAAATAATTTCAACAAAGGAATTAACAGCTCACATGCTGCAGAACTCCAGTTTACTTTATGTATTCCATCTTAAGTAGTGTGTGACGTTTAGCGCACACCTGTTCTTCATCAGAGAATGAAACACAGGCACTACCACCTTAAATCACCTATGATTGTTCCCATGACCACAAATGATGACAATAATACTTTGATCAAACTGCTGATATAAAGTTGAAATAAATTACATTTCCTCCTGGCACAAGTATAAAAATTTAATGCCCTGAAAAAAAACTCAATAAAAGGTCTTGCGTAAGACCTTTTATTGAGTTTTATTGAAGAATGTTTCTCTTTTGATAGTATAGTGTGTCAATGTTATATAACTTTTTATATACTAGATAATTTATGTGGCACATTGGGGTTCATAAGGTGAATAAATCTGATATATACCTAAATAACTGCATTAAGTATTTTATTCTTAGACATTGCTTGAGGCATTATGGGTATTTTTCTTTCTGTTTGTTACTTAGTATTTAAAAAAAAAATTATTTTACTTTTTTAACAGGATTTTTTTGTTTTGTTTTACTTAGGTCAATTAAAAATGTTTTTTCCACGCTTAATTTTTTTGCTTTGCCTTTTTTATTTTAGGTAATTACAATAACAGCCTTGCTGTTAATCTAGCTAACAGTTAGCTAGATTTTGAGCATTGCCTTGTTTGGTTCTCCTTCCATTTCCCACCATTATGGGAGCAAAGTATGCAACACATAGTCCACACACCATCCAGAAAAGTATTCAGGATCACACCTGATAGTGTGAACACACTCAAAATAGCACAAGTATGGAAGTACACAATATGCAAGCCAACCACGCAGCAAACCTTTTAGCTGCATCTGCAGAGGTTGAGGTTGATCTGATGTCATTATAATATAGTTTTACATAGAAAACTTACATTTCTCACACGTGCTAAAGGACACACGGCACATGTCCATACGACAGTCAGACTTGTCCCTTATTTTTGTGAGCATGTCTGGAATCACTTTAGCCATTGCTGTTGTTATGCTACCTACCAGAAACCACATTTAAGTCACGAATCTGCTCTTTTTAATGTAGTTTCAGTTGTTACCAGTGAATGGCTGTGGAATTAAAGCACTTTGAAACTGGATAATTCTTTTTGACAGAGCCTGTATTAATAATATATTTTCAGTGTATTAAGCAGCCTAGCGTGGGACAGGATACTGTATCCCCCGTTGCACCATTTTCCTCTATATAATATGGAGAAAACTAGAGGGTGAACCTAAATGGATAATTATGATAACAATCTGAGACATGACTAAAAGCAAAATCTGATGAAAGGCATTCAGATCCATGCCACATCGCAAGTGTACCCACCTGAAGACTTACCGACCTCCCATGGCAACAGTGTTGACCATTTATGCTACGTGAAAGGAAAATTCAGCACTGAGCCAAAGATCAAGTTCAGATAGTGGAGGCAGAGAGCGAGGGTGTAGCTGGCCAAACAAACCACCAGGCTATACTACTCACATTTAGTCCAGGAAGCCACAAACTTACACAACTTTTTCATCACTCTGAGAAACTATTTTCAATTCAGTTTGCTTATTTTGTGCCTTCTTTCAAGGAAATGAAAAAAGGTGACATGTACTCAAAGTCCTACTAAAAGAGAATTCCAAATAGCCGAAGCACCGTTTTTATAACAAGAGTTTCTGAGAATTCTGACATCAGTTCATTGAATTCAAAGCACTGCTGGCATAAAACACATATTGATTTTTTGGCTTTATTTCTATTACAAGTGGTTCTTACAAGACTGCAAATGTGTTTTTACACCATTACTTAAGGTAATGTGATTCACAACAAAACTCTGTTAACACATTCATGTATCTTCTTCCAATTTTTCCACTTCAATCTAAAAGAATGTGTGAAGAAGCAAGATTAATACATTTCTGTCTGCAGCTACTTCTCGGCTTCTGCCTTTGTCGTGCAGAAAAGGATGACGCACAAAAGAAAAACACACATGTTAGAGTTTAATTTCAGTGGCAGCCAAACATCCGTTTGCCACTAGTAATTCACATTAGGCTTTCTCCACAAAACAGCGACAGAAACAATAAGGAGGCTTCGTCACGGGTACATTTGCTGTACCTGGATGTTTGGGTGCTCCTTTGTGGATCTGTATCTGCCGCTGCTGCTGTTTCTTTCTCTAGCTCGCGCTATGTTCTCTCAGGCTCACAGCAAAGAGACACGCTTTTTCCTCTGTGGCTCCAGAGCTCCAAGAGAAACCTCAGAAGTCAGACAGACAGCACACCCTTTAGAATTACAGTCCTTTATTAAGTATCAATCTGTACAACAGTTTGCCGGCCCAGCAGAGAGCTCAAAAAAGTACTGAAAATCTCATTACGGGAAAACTAATAAGTGACGCACAATGATAAAACAGCAGCAATTAGGTTAAAACCAAATTACCAGTTGATAAAAGAAGATGTGGTAATGGCTGGTATATCTCATCGTGTCTGGTAAACGATGCTCGAAGGAGCCCATTGGACATAGCAAAACTGCCTCTCCCCATCATTAAGTTATTAGATTAGCCCGGGGCAGCAAGTAAACAACTTCAGACATCTCACTGCAGGCATACATCCCACCAGCCCTCACCGTTATTGGATTACTCAGGGAAACTTTTCCAGAAGACAAAATGACTCCATGGAGAGCGAGCGAGCTACGGGATGATTATTGGAAAGCAGATGATGGGAAGAGCAGAGGAAAGGCCTGCTCAGGCCAGACGCCCGGAGCACTTAGGATCGAGTGGATGGCTAACGAGCAGGAGACAGGGAAGGGATACAGAGGGCAGCGAGGTCTGGTTTTGATTATTGGCTGCTGGAAGGAGAGGCAGCTCGAGTCTGCCAGGTTTCTGCATCATCCGCCTCCTGCCACATCTCGTTTGGGTTGCTGCCACGGCAAATGTCCATTCAGCACTATCAGAGACAAATGAGGGCAAACTCCTGTCAAGGTCAACAACCACCTCCACTACGGCCACAGGGGGTCTGCCATTGTAATTCCTTATACACTCAGAGTAATTAAAACTCATCCAGAAGAAGCGGGGGAAGTCGATGGAATTTTTTGAGACTGCTAATGAGATGCTAATTTGTTGGCCCGCTAGGAACGAGGCATGAGGATCTCAAGGACACAAAAGATTTATTCCCTTTTAAAATGATGGCGTGTGTGTGTGCATGTGTGTGTGCGTGTGTGTGTGTGTGTGTGCGTACGTGTGTCTTCTTCTTCACTCAGACATTTGCCAAGTTTGTTGAGCAATACACACGGTAGGACTCCCGGTGTCTTTATGTTTGATAAAAAGATACGAGCATCCTTTCAAACTCTTTCCAAACTCCTGATAATTTACAGAGCATCACCCCTGTGAGTTCAGAGTAAAGTGGAGAAAGCTCCCCTGCCTCGCAGCAACGAGTGAAGCCACACACAGATCGCCCTCATGCTGCCTGAAAGTAGTCCAAGTCAGACCTGTTTTCGAACACCCCACTGAGCCAGCCTTCTATGGACTCATTGAGTCATTCCAGGAGCGCCAGGCTGGCTGTCCCACTTTTTTCAACAGATATCACACAGACTCTCTGATATCTACGCGCGCGCACGCTTGCACTGCACAACTTTCCTCCCCACACATTCCACTTTATAAGCAATCGGGCCAATCCTGTCCTCTCATGTTTATTAATTAGGCTTGCTCTTGGACTTGAATCTGACTCCCTTCTGGGTGAAGACTATTCCTCGGGAACGCCAAGCTGTGCTGAAACTGAGCGAGACAGCACTGTGGTCTTCTCGCTACACCAGCACTGCAGTCATTTTCTGATATGTCATTTTTTACACAAGCGCTGCACAAGAAAACAGCCCTATCCAGCCCCCAGTGCCAATCAGCTACAGCGGCTTTCAGCACTCATGCAAAAAGAGATCACTCCAATAAAAGTTAGTTAAAGTTAAATAAACGCGTCTCTCATTAACAGAGAAGTATAATCTCATTTTTAATCTGCGGGCTCAGGCTGAGAGTCGTCACAACAGTGGCAGCGCAGCGCTGAAGGACACAACGCTGGGGAAATAACATCAATTAGAGCTGCCAATCACCCAAAATGCCAGAAGACAGTTTTGGATGAATTTCTGGTTTGTCGGGCAGTTACACAGACGACAGGGAGGATGGGTGAGTCAGAGGGGATGAGATGAGGTGTGAAGTATAATCACATCACAAACACAAATCTGTGGCTTACTTCGCTAAGCCTCAACATAAAGACATCGTTTTTGGACTCTTTCTTCAGAGCAGACCGTTTAACGCACTTGTGCAACTCAAAAATACACCTGAAAGTTCATTCTAATTAGTGCTGACAGTCCGCTTAAGAACTTTAGTGCTGAAGCAGCTAACCAAAATGATAAATTTACTGCCCCGGGCAGCACTCACAACATCAGTGTTTGGTCACTGTCAGCTGGATGCTATAAAATCAAACCCACATTGTGCTGCTGAAGCAGCTAAGTGTTTTAGTTTTTCAGATATTCTTCCTAATTCCAGCTCCTCAAATCTGATAGTTTTCTTCTTTTGTCTATTTTGAATCGTGATTCGAGCACTCCAGGGGCTTTCGAGTGTTAGTCACACAAATCAAGCAATTAAAAGGTTGCCAGCTTGAGCTGTGAGAAGCCGTCATTATCTTCTCACTATTTTTCAAAATTGTCTAGACTGTATGATTGCACAAGCAATCAGAAAACAGGGCACTCAAAGGGCTTATGCAACAGTTTAGTATTTACATTCCAGTGCTGATGAGAGACTTATAGAGATAGGACCTTGAGACCTTGAGTTTTTGTAACTCTATAACCCAGATAGTCTTATATACTTATGGGTGGTCTGTTTAATTTGAAGTCTTCAACACAAACTGTAGATAAAAGATGTAGAGATACAGCCACTTACAACTGTCGCTCCCAATTGGCTGATAGCCGACTTTCACCCAATTCCCAGCCACTGGGAGTCCCTCCTCCTTTTCCTGGGGCGTATCTACTTTTAACTATAAACACGCCCATTTCACTTAATTACAGAGTGTCTTAGAATTAAGTTTTGAAAATGTAAATCATCAAAAGTATTACCAGTATACAATTCTTCATTTCAGTCTAATCTAATAAAAAAAAAAATTGCACACTTTGTAGAAACCAAGGCCAATTCCTGTTACGTGCCTTAAACCTGCATTCTTTCTAATGGCCAGCAGGGGGCGGTTGCAAAAAAACAAAAAGCAGCCCAATTGTATAAATGCGATTTAATCGTTTGATCGACTCATGACCTAAGTAAAGACTTGCGTTCTAACCTTGTGATCTCACTGATTATTTTTTAGTCTTTTTTAATATTATTAATATTATTTGATATTATTATTAAAGTTCTATTTTTAGTACAAGAAATGATAAAGCAGGGTATGTTTTAGGTTGTGGTTACGTTCATCACACCCAGTTTCAAAAGTCCAATTTTGTAATAGCAACTATGCTCAAGTTAAGGCTTGTCTATCTTTTATATACAGTATGTGGTCCCAAAGCTCATGATGTCATGTGTTTATTTATTTATTGGAGGACAGGCTAAAAAGCCACGTGGGACCTTATATGAGAGCTTTCATCAAACGTGTTATTACCAGTGAAAAGCATAGATCAAGCTCTATGTTTAAAATCTATGCAATGCCCCTTTAAAGACTCTCAAATTACCCTAATCACTATCATTTCCTCTCGGCACTCCAAACTCTGCAATAAAAAACATGTTCACCGATGTGCAACATCACATACTAATGCACTCGTCAGAAATATTGAACTCCATGATTTATTTACCAAATTAAATTCTCAGCATGTATGAGATCAGACTCTCGTTTGCAAAGATTAGATTTAAAGCTGTGCATCCTGCGCAGGTTTACAGATTCTCATTTTGAAACTAAACTGACATCATCAAGACGCTGAACGTGAGGCAATCTCGGCGCGCAGGCGAACACGGCCGTATGATCGCTGTAATGCGAATCAAAGTGAAATCCAATCATCTGTCATATTAGAGAGGATGCGGCGTTTTATCCATTATGTTGTATTTTCCCGCTATGCTATAAAGAGATCAGCTAAGGCTCATTAGATTGTGAACTGGCATATGAAACATGCGCAAAGCGAAATTCCGAATGCCTTACCTATTTCCTGGTATTGATCCTAAAGAAAGCTAAAGTTAAGGCGGCCTGTCATCTTACTACTTAAAAGACAAAGATAGACAGAGCCATTACTTTTCCATTGTTTGCAGAAGTTCACTTCAAAAGGGTGAAAACTCTGGTGTAGTCTGAGGCTTGGGAAAGCAAAGCAGGCAAGGCAGGTGGAGCTGGAAGGAGAGGAGGATGCAGGGATAGAGAGATTGGAGACAGAGGAGTGAAGAGGGGGAGCCCTTTGATCTCTGGCAGAAGTGGATGCTGAAGAGAAGAGACAGAGAGCTGCAAAGAAGACTGCAAACAAGGCAAGCACTCAATTCCCAATAGTCGCACCAACGCGAAAGGAAGACAGAAAAAGAGGGGAAGACAGAAGGAGAGAGAAAAGTTGAGCAGATTGAACGAGACAGAAAGGAGAAGGCGAGAGAGAATGGCAGGGTCGCAGAGAGAGAGCGAGAGAAGAAAGGAGGAGAAGACAGAGAGGATGAAAATGAAGTTGAGGGAAACAGATAAGACCAGGATGTTAAAAGGATTTCAGTCCGTGGGCTGTTTGGGGAGTTCTCTCCAGCCCTATGCTAAAGCAATTAGTATTGAACCCCTTCTAGGAAAGAGCAGCCAAACCACAGCGGCAATCTCTAACATTGTTAGTGTGAAACAACCAAGTCAAGCAAACCCCACGGTCCCCATTAAACCTCAAGTTTTAATTGCCGTGTCAGGATGGTGCCGCATTTCACAGCCCATAAGTGTGGACTCTCAAAAAAGTTGGCCCAGTGAGTCCCTCTTCAACTGGAAACCCCGAGACAGTAAACAGTGCTGCTTTGCTGGGTTGAAAAGGCCTGCATAGCACCATAACAAAAGCTCAACATTAAAAGTGAAAGGGATACTTCGAAAGAGCTGTCGATAGCGTGGCAACAGAGAGAGACGAGCTGTGTGCTTCTTTGTTGCCGTCCAGCTCATTTGAAACCACTTTGTAAAGTTTTTATTCAAAGTGAGATTGTGCCATTTCTGCCGTCGCCATCTTGGTTTTTTTTGTTTTTTTAAAACAACGACTCTGACTGTGAAACCACTCGCTCACTGGCAGTGTTGGGATTGTAACTAAATGAAAATGTAATGTAGCACACATCACATTTCTTGACAGTAATGAAGTACGTAACTTCATTATTCCCTGGAAAATTCATCACACTACTCAGTACATTACTGTCTGGTAAAATGACCTGATACACACTGTAACCTAATTAGCAGTTAGGCTACAGTTCCACACACTGATCCAAATCACTGTCCTACCAGGACACATGCGATCTTTCTTTCATTGTTCGTGTATGAACACAAAGCAAAGCTGAAAACCAGCACAGAGAGAGATGAAAGTAATCATCACAGAGATTCTACTTTAGAAACATGAGCAGGTAGAAACAGAGCCTACAGCCTGACTGCTCATCACTGCCTTTGTTACCTGTTGAAGACGAGGCTCTGGCTATTGGACTGAGGTCGGGAGTCACTCAGCTGTTTTTGCTAGCTTTGTGTTAGCATGCTGTTTCTGCAGATCTTTGCAAAGAGTCTGTTTGCAGCATAACAAGTTTTTTTTCTGTCCTGGACGCCGATTGAACTTTGTGCTCTTTCCTGCAGTGCAATAAAAATAAAAACACAATAAAAACAATAAAATAAAAATGTGAAAGAGTGCATAGATTTTTACCTGTATTTTCGTAACTTTTACAGCTTTTCCTATTGATAAAGAGGCATTCAAATTCATACTTCACCAAAGTAATTAAGTAATAGCTAAACAATGACAAAAAAATTCCAGTTTTTCTGCCATGTATATCAAAATGTCTGGGTTTGGGGGGGTTTTGAGGGGGGTTAATGGGTCAGTGAGTTCAGAGTAAAAAGTTTATAATTACAGGATAATCTGGACAGTGAACTATCAGAACCTTCTCTGTAATTTTACCCATTTAACTCATAATTTCACTGGTCCGGTCCGGCTGAGATTCTCGATGTAGAGGAATACTTGGATAGCAGTCGCATTTTAAGCCTGAGCTTTATTCTCAGAGTGAAGATCCTATCTGTACATATTGGCTTCAGGATGGCAAATGTCATAGTTTGGACTATATTGGACTACTGAACCATGCATACACCAGAAGCAGGAGGAAACACCTTCACCTACTGCAGGTTATAGCTTTGCATTTACTTTACAAGAGTGTTTTTCTTTTCATCTAATTTTTAACAGGAACAAACAGAAGCATAGTACATTTTCTTTAACAGAATGATTCGGACACCGTAATAGTCTTTGTACACCTGAGTAGCACCTGCTACACCAGGTATTTCATTTCACTGTTCAGTCACTCACCTGCTTCCTGCACCTTCGACAAAATCTACGTCTTTTTTCGCGTCACCGTTTCCCCGAGTTGTTATTTTGCATGCGTCCGTTCGCTTGAGTTAGTTCTAGCAGCGGGTCTCCTCTGACCGCTCTCATCCAGGTTTCCAGGAAGGCTGCTGACTGTCGTGGTTTTTTTCTCTCTCTCTGTGAATAACAGTCATCGCCAACTGCAGTGCGCCAAATCTCAGGAGGCTGTCACTTTCTGGAGCAACATGTCTGGCACAGACAACCACACTACATCTAAAGTCACTTAAACAACACGTCGCTGCCATTCCAACATTTAGTTGAACAGCAGCCTCCTGTCTGTAAGCATTTTGCTACAGCTTTATTTATACGTGACTCACTGCCTGGAGGAGTGAGCTGCTGATGTGAAAAAAATTGTAGCCAAGAAAGTGAATACTGTTGATTTATGTGCTTAAATGTATGCATTTGTGACACTGGGTTGTTTTTTTGTTGTGCGTGCCAGATGAAGTTATCTCGTCTTTCTTCGAGGCAGGTCTTGGATGAACTGTGCAGACTGCTTACCTTGGAATATCGCGGCGTTCTGGATGATGAGACGTTTGAGTTGTGCGCTGACAACCTGCAGACCAGACTCCATATTGCTGCGCGCGGCTACCTGATACCGCTCCTCCATCTTCTTGGAACAGCAGGTCGGGCCTTTGGTTTGGCAAACCTGCAGATCTGCACCTGGCAGGAAATCAGCAGGGACAGGATGGTAGTCTGGATGAACAGAGGGAAGTAGCTGCGAAGCCACTGTTGTTTAATTTTCAAGAAAAAAAAGACACACAAACACACACAAATAGATTCAGCAGCATTTTCACGCAAAAACTAAGAAACCCTATCTCCAGCAGAGTCCGTAGCCTTAATGAGCGTATGATTATTATGTAGAGGCTGTGTTATTTAGCCGGGCTAAAGTCAAAAATAAATTGCTGCTTAAAAATAAGTCATTTTGATCCACATTCAGGCAATACACTAAGGCTGTGTAGTTCTCCTCAGAGATCAATTTGGTCAACAGAAACTTTTCCTCCACTCAAGGCTACACTTTTCACTCCGAGGATCAAAAAAAAGTATGTTTTTTGTATGTTTTTAGGCTAAAGATGAGAGCCAGGAGCAGTGCAGCATGCAGACAAATAAACCTAGGTTTCAGCATCCTTTCATTATGGATACACATTAAAAAAAACTGCCACGAGTAAGATTGAAGGCAGTGAAACAACATTCGTGCACCTGGCTGTGGACACTAAAGGTTGTTTACACCTATGAGAAATAATTGGATTCCCCGAGCTCCTTTTTGAGCGACGCATATTCAAGCCTGCGAAAGCAGAACTGGGGTGTCGGGGGTGTTTCACAGGGGCGATGTAGCCAGACACGACCTGATCAAAGAGCAAACACCTCGAAGAAATTAATTCAATTAATCCCACGCAGGAGGAAGTTAGGAAAGCTAAACAAGAGCCTGCCGCCACTGTGAAATCAGTAAACTTCGAGTCATGGTCATGCTAAAAGGAGTGTGAAATCTGTTTGTTTGTTTTTTTAGATAAAAAGAGTTTACATTAATAAAGAGGAAACAACACAATATCTGTGTCTTTAAATAAATGCTTTGCATCATATTTTCTGAGCTAAAGTTCTGTGTGCTCACAGTGGATTTTACCCCAAACAGTCAAGAATTGACACAAATACAGTTGATCAGTTTAATTTTGGGGGGCTTAAAAAAATATTGGAATAACTGTTTAGAAATTACAGACATTTTATATGAATTACAGTGTTTTAAATTTTTTTTAGTTCCACATTTTCAGAGGTTCAAAAGTAATTGGACAAAGGGGCATCATTTTAAATTTCAGGATTCTTTTTGATGCGTGCTATTTTCAGCTGTCACAAGTGGTTTCCACACCGGGTGGCCTTCCTGATGCAACCCCAAAGGAGATTTGTGTCTCCACCTGAAACTGAACCAGCAATCTTTTGCTTGCCAGTAAAATGTGTTAACAACTTCACTGTGGAGCCAACATAAGGAGCAAATATAAGGACTGTTTTTAGTGCTTGGATGAAAATCCGGTGCAGTCAGTGACAGCCTGGAGTGTAGAACCCACAAACATCACCAAATGCTCTGCCAGACCTTTACTGTCCTTCAGTTGCTGTTTTTCTGAGTCTTTCTGCCTCACTTTTGCATTTAATAACTGAAAAGCTGCTCTGTTGCATTTGCAGGATGCTTTGGGTTGTTATCCATTTGAACTGTGAAGCACGGGCTGAACAGTTTTGCAGCATTTGGCTGAATCTGTTTGGAGACTACGGCGCTGCACGCGTCACGATTCATCCTGATACTTCATATCAGCAGTGACATAATCAATAAACACTAGTGACCTTGGTTCCAGTGGCACCCATACACACTCATGCTATAACACTGCCTCCACCGTGTTTGTCAGATGACGTGTTGTGTTTCAGATCATGACCCTGTTAGTCTCCATACTTTTCTCTTCCCTTCATTGTGCTACAATTTAATCTTGGTTTCACCTGTTCAAAGATGTTTTTCCAGCACTGCGTAGACTCTTTTAGATGTTTTCTGATAAAATCTAATCTGGCTTTCAAGTTCTTGAATGTAATCGGTGGTTTGCACCTTGTTGTAAATCCTCTGCATTTCGAGTCATCTAATAATTTGCTCCATTCTTGATTGCAGACTGAAAATGGTACACCCACCTCCTTGAGTGGGTTCTTCAGTTGGTTAGATGTTGTAAATCTGTTCATCATAGAAATAATTCTGTGATCATTCACTTTTTTCACTTCACGTTTGATGTTGCTGAGCTGGCTGGTGAATTCCTTCTTTAAAGCACATACCAGATTTTTGACTTGGACATGTTTTTGTTTCTTTTGATCTTTCGTCCTAATGATGGCCTCTTTTACTTGCGTCGACACCAGTCATATGCAAGTTCAGCATTGGAAGTGTATCTGTTTATCTTGTCATAAAATAATGAAGGAACTGGCCTCATCAGGCCTGAAACGCCCTGTCTGTCAATTTTCTGATTACTTTTGAGCCTCTGAAAATGGGAGAGTGTGTATAAAAACAGGATTTAATTCCTAATTAAAGCTGAAACTCTGCACTGACTAACTGACTGATTTAAAATCCCCTGTTGTGGTGTAGAGAGGCAACATTGCAAAATTACAAATCTGCATAATTGTCCAAACACTTACAAAGTTTAAAGATTTCCACCTTATCTCTGCTTGAAAATGATGGACAGTCAGACATAAGTAGGGCACAACCATCCAGTGTTTAGATACAAAGAGCAGCTCCAGTGAAAACCCCTTTCCTCGGTGCTTCCCCCTCTCAGCCTCTCTGTCCCACATGGCTGCTGAGAGCTCAGTGGAGGCTGCAGTGGTAACGTGCCAAAGTCTCGTTGAGGAGTTGTCTCCAGGATCTGCCTCCCTGAGAGGCATCGGTGACAAGGGCCTGATTGATGCCACGGTAAACAAATGTCAGGGGAGCCTGCCAGCTTTGGCTGCCGCTGCTTTGGGTGCGAGGATATAAGGAGGCGGAAGCAGCGAGATTAATTTGAAGGAAGGGGGGGCTGCTAGCATTGCGAATGTATCAGAAAAGTCTTGATAGCTGGCGTGTCAAAAGACGGTGGAAAGGCTTTTGTGGAGGCAGAGGGTTTATCTTAATAACAAAAGTGAGTGTCTCTATTGGATCGGGGCTCTTTCTCTGTGAGATCTTCAAAAGAATAGACCTTCAGAAGCAGGCTCGGCCTGTAACAATGCAGACACGGTGCACGTTAAACTACCGGGAGATGCAACAGAGCGACAGTCTTAATAATTAAAAATCGCTGCGGAATCAAACGGAGAACAGCTTCTGCTAACTCCCAGCTCACCCCTGACTCCCATCAGGGTTTAGGGTGTACAGTCTAATGAGCAAAAGAGGCAATAAAGCTGTCACGCGGCACCTTTTTGTGTGCATACTGACAGGCTTAATATCTTAAATCAATACGGACAAAAGACTCCTGACAGATAAGATCAAGTTAATTTCAGACTGCAGGGGCAAAATTATTAAGCTGTCAATAGCGCCATAGGTGAGGCGAGCGCGGCCTGAGCGGAGAAGAGACGGGGATTTAGCAATTATCTCCGGCGAAACAGGCAGATTCATCTGCACCGTTTGTCGTTTTGCAGATGATAAATGTGTTTCATTACACGAGTTCCACAGCACTGAGGGAATAGGCGAAAGATTCGGGAGGGAGATGATTCCCCCGTAGAGTTTCACAAATAACAAAATCATACCGTCTAAATAAAGCTTTCTTTCTGACTGACACATCACTGGGGAACGAGCTTCCTCCTGCTCCCCTTTGCTTTAGGCTCCATCCCTGTTTCTCGCCCCTCTGCTTTCTTATTTTTTCCTCTTTTACTCCTTTTCATCTGCACGCACTTTTGTTCCGAGCTCGTTTTCCTTCACCTACCTTGAGCTTAATAGCTCCTGGGCACTGTGAGCAACTTTAAAATCAGCCTGTTATTGGTTAATTGGTCAATTTTGGGCGTCCTGATGGCCAATTCTCCCCCGCAAAATGAAGAAAGACAAGGTAGCAATTTACATGTAAATTTCCCCAGCATGCAACCTCGGTTCAAGGTGGCGCCTTTAAATTACTGCGTGCTTTCAATCAATACTGTGAAAGGAGGCCGGGTAATTCGACGTGCAGGACAGCTGCTGTTTTTATGAGTGTCTCTGAACGCCTTTTATAAACACATTGATCGCCCTTCAGATTGTCACAGCCTCATCTAACCATCCTCGCTGTTCTACCCCTCACAGAAAGTTTCCTTTGAAAGGCCACTGCTGGAAACGATGGCCCTGTCCTCACACAAACACGCACACAAACAGTGGAGTGCCTCTCTTCACATCTTTAACAAGCCCAGGAACTCAGAGTCAGGGGAACAGATACAGTATAGTATGTGTCTAAGTTTCTCGGCACCAATTAGAAAGCTATCACTATGCAAGTTTAATGATGGCGACCATGGGGGAAAAAACAAGTTGTACTAAAATATAGAATATGCTAAAAGCCGTTCATTATGAGCATAAATTATACAACAGCTAGTTTCGAGTGGAAGCGCGTGGGAATCCGTGGCTACCTCTCCGGGGCAAAATAAGCCAGTGTCACTTTTTAAAGATAGAGCCATTTACAACCAACCTAAGGAGCAATAATATCATTAACTACTGGGGATTAAAGTGGCTTTAAGTATTTTTAGAGCTGCTCCACTTTAAACCATTTGATGAAGCAATGGTTTGAAAGCTGGAAGCAGGAATGTGAAAGTGCCCAACATTGTTCTGCACTTTTTCCTTTTTGCACATAACAATGAGACAGTAAACAAAAGGCTCCTGTCTTTAAAGTGGGACCCTTCAAAAGGGAAGAAGTGAATAAAACCAAATACGAATCGGTGTTTAACCAGCTGGAAAGGCTTCTCGCTTCAGGTCAGACTCATCCACCTATTAGTCATTCGCTGTCATTTCTAAAACAGGGGCATTTGGGACCTTTTTGCATGGCATCCTGCTGAGAACTATAAAGCAACACAAAGCTATAATTGTTTTAGCTCACAGCAAAAGAAGAAGAAGGAAAAAAAACTCCTTTGCAGGATTTTCTGCTGAAACTAGTCGGATCTCAGCCTCCAGCACACGAGTGTTACTCTTATATTTCATGAGTATCTGATGCTCCTCTCATGAATCAGGTCCCGCCGCCGCTGTCGGAGATTCAAAAGGTCTTCCCATCATCAAGCCAGCGCCGCCACTGGTGGAGCCGCTTTCTCGCTCATGTCCCGGGGTGAGTGTTCAGCGCTGCCAGTGCGCTTCGCCTCGCACATATGTGATGACACGATGCAGTGAACCGACACCCAGCCTCCATTTCACCTTCAGCCAATCCAACCACCCACAGCAACAGCCGCAACAAAGACACGAGTGGTACTACTCCTACAGATGTGCCAAGCTTTGATTTTTTTCCCCTCTATATGCCTGCTGTAATGTTCCTCTGCACTCACTTCTTTTGAATCACACTTTTGGAAAGAAAAACTTTAGTCTTTTGGTGTTTTTTTGCCCCCTCCGGCACCACATGCAGCATTATTAGAAATTCTGCTCTGCCTTCCTGTGGACATGTTTCTGAATCAGCCACCTCCCCCACACTATACTCAATATCGATACAGTCCACTTCACATTTCACCCATACACACACACACACACACACACACACAGAAAGTGATACTTCCCTCAGTCGGATCACAACTAGCCACCCTCAACATGTAATTTCATCAATCTTTCATTTACTGTGTGCCTCATCGGAGAAGTCGTGTTATATCAGCCTGCATGACAAGCAGCTGTAGCTGTGACTCCAACTTATTTGGCATAAATTAATGGTGAGTATATATTATGGATGAGACATGACCAAAAATGAATTAAAAAATAGGTCAAAAATGTACTAAATGTGTGAAAAGTGACTGCAGATTTCATGTCCTCCCCAAAAATAATACTACTAATAATAATAAAGTCAGCTCGTTATGACAAAAGTGGAAGATTTGAGAGTTATGGAAATTCCACCAAAAGCTCGAGCGTGCCCAATAAACCGCTCATTCTGAAATCTTTACAGAGTGCTTAGAATCTGTTAAGGACCATCGCTGGAGGTCACTGCACATAAAGCATTGTGGGGCCATTCAGCATCACTAAAGCGAGCCCAAACTCAAATCCCATCAGTCCCAGTATCTGTTACACAGCGGCACTGCAGATACTTCAGGGATTTTTAATTTCCTATTTTACTTCAGTTTCTTTTCATCAGACATGAAGTGAATGTGAGAGACACCTTAATGTCACCATACAGGTACAGTTACATAATTCTCCATTAGTCATAAGTGCCTACACTTTAATACAAATGCTGTAAAAACTGATGAAGTGATGTACGGCAACGTGCTCAGTCAGTGTTAAAGAACTGAAGAAGTAAGTGACAAAGACTTGAAGCATGGTCGTTTCCAACCTGTCTACAGCAGTGACTCATGGGTGTTTATGAGGAAATCATTAATTCAGCAGCTTTGTGATGGTTCTATTACTTATTTTCGACTCTGACTTTGACTGGTGTGTTTTCCTGAAAACTGAGAATGGCATTTAGAGTGTGATTAGCAGTGGGCCAAGTGGTTAACAGCGATAAATCACAAACATTCATCTGCAGGGCCGGTGCTAAAATGTTGAAGACAGAACGAAGACAGAATAAAGTGCTGCAAGTGTAATTCTGTGTTACAGTCTTTGCATCACAGTACAGTGATGTTTTACAGTAAACTTTGTTGTTGTAGTTTACAGTAGCTGTCAAAACAACAGTTTCATGCTGATAAATCTAGCTTGAGGGATGTACTATAGATCTACTTCAGTGGGATCTGTGTTACAGCACACTCTTATTTTTCTAACGTTTAAATCTAAATGTTGGAGAAAGAACTCTAACTGGGTATATTAACCCTGGAGTTTGTCTGATATTTGCTTTGCTGAAATTGATTGATTTTTGTTTACCTATTGATGTTTTGCCTCATTGAAACAATATAATGCAGAATGCATTCAGAAAATTCAGCTATACTGTTGATTCAGGGGAGAAAATACTTAAAGTGCCATTGTTCTGCTGAAAAGGGGGTATTTATAGAGTATTATTGAATATTTAGGACCTAATGTACAGTGTATTTTTCATTTTCCAAAATGTTATGTTCAGGGCCAAATAAAACTTCTAGATGGTTTCCTCCATGCACAAGGTCTTTTTAACAAATTGCCAGGAGCATCAGTTGTGTGTAGGATCACTGAGGTTAGTGCTGTTAACCTCTATCATAGATACAGGGGATACAAACATTTCTTGTATTTACATATTTTTCATATCCGACATAACATTTAGTCAATCAGCAGACTTCAGGGAGCCAAAGCAGAACATTAGGTTTAACATGCTTGTGAACACCTTTTCTACAGAACTGTATGAGCCATAAACCAAGCAATTAATCTGCAACAGACCTGCAACAAGGATGAGTAAACCAAATCATGCTTTCGCTGGCCGTGATGGATTGTTCTTTGGCCGATTGCTGAATTGATTTCCAGTGAAAGTAATGGTTATGAACTGTTAGTGTCCAGCTCAGACTGATTCCTTAGAGATGGTGCACAGACAGCTGGTCTGCCTAGCCTCAGATTTGGGAAGGCTAAATATTTCTCATTGCCTGCCAAGAGAAATATTTAGCCTCCCCTTTGGCTGGCAGATAAAACGCCTGATGGCCTAGGTGGAAGGTGTGTGATTAAACATGGATGCTTGGAGAAATGTAGGGCTCAGCGGTTAGGGCTGCATGCACCTTACAAGATGGGAGATTAATATGTGGCAGAAGGAGCATGACAAAATATGCTTCAAAGTGCATCGCGCGCTCTCTCTCCTGCTGTTTGATTTGAAGTATTTTGCGATTCGCCACACTCTTTCATGTTTACAGAACATTTAGTGTTATTCAGAAAGAAAAAAAACCCACCCCTCTTTGAATCAGGTGGGAGTATTGCATGCTGAGAACGGAGAGAAAACAGATAACCTGGAGCACTTCCCTGTGCTGACATGACACTAAAACACCTAATTAACATTTGCAGCTGGCTGTGATGCAGATACATAAGAGGCTTTTACCATTTCCATAGTGAATCAGAACGCACGCAACAGGCTCCAGTGCATCAACATGCTCAGCATTCTGCAAAAGAGGACAAAAATATGGACTTCTGTCCACAAAGACCCGAATTATTTCACCATTAACCTTTTTTGTTTTTCTGCCAGCTCACTTCTCCAGATCTAGTCCTTCTTCATTAGAGAAGATAGAAGCCAGTGACATTTGAGCTCCATGGAACAAAAACAATAAAAATAGAGTTTGGATCATTGCATCATTTTCAAAATAAATTCCAGTTTGGTCACAGTTCAGATCACACACATAATTTATATTTGCTGTCAATGTAACAGGAATGGCTGTCTACATTTTGACTATTAGTCCTCTTTCCTTCCTTCAGCTTTTACCCCATCGTCATGTATAGAAACAAGCACCAAAGTTAGGATATCGACAGTCTCCTTAAAAAAAATAACTCAAATGTTGCAATGTTTCAGCACTAACCGAATCAAAATGAGGTGTAAGGCAAGGTTACTCCATGTTCAGATCAATACTAGAACAAATTTGACAAGTTTCAGTTTCGTATTTGTAACAGGATAATCCGCTTAATGCGGCCAGATTTTTATTTTTTATTTATTTTAATCCTCGGAGCAGGTTGGTAAACGTTCAGCCAGAGGGATGGAGAGTGTGTGGGTTGGCGCTCACTGAAGAGGTCAGCATTTAAAACAAAACACAAAAAGGCTCGATGACAGAAGAGAAACGCTGTAGTGGTTCCATCCGCTGGTAAAAAAAATATATTTACAAATCTATATCTGACTTAATGTGTTGGTGCTGATTGTTAGAAACGTGCTCGATCCCACAACATTATCAGGAGTGCGTAAAACATTAACATCCCGTGTCTACAAGCTTTATTAATGAGAGTTACCTGACACTGGGGTTTCGGGGACCCACTTGGACCCCGGGTGCAGAGACTGAAATACTGTGCGCACCTCCTGGCAGTTTGGCACGTGTCCGCCGGGAAGGGAGAACAGCTGGAGGAAGGCGCACAGAAAGAGCGCACTGTGGACCGGTGAGGAAGCCATGGCTGACGGGCAGCAGCACTCAACCAAAGCGGACAGAGTAGAGCGAGAAGCAGCAGCAGCGGTAAAGTTCAGCGCGCTAAAAGTTACAGAAGGATCCAGCGTTTGCGCTGATGAGGTGAAGCTGCAGCTCCCGGCTCCGCTCGGATCAGCATCCTTCCGCTTTCCTCTTCTCCTCCTCTCAGAGTCCGTGCGCCCTGCAAAGCTGCTCTCTCGGGCTTCTTGGCGAAGCTACACGGATGCTGAGAACTTATGAGTTCCTGTTCACTTGCAGCAGCGAGTCTCATCTCTCCGCACAGATGGATGAACGACCCCCCACCCCCGCTGAATCCATGTGCGCGCTCCTTAAAAAGCGCGCGCCACGGCGTGAAGCTAGCTGCGCGTACAGAGATCTCCCCTCAGTGATGCGCGCTGACACAGTGGCCCTGTGTGGGCGCTCGAGTGGAAATATGAGGGGCTTAATAATGCGCTGCACGAGCCGCTTTAGATTAACCGTACGAGATTTAACTGGGGCGCACCACTCGTGCGTTGTACTATACATTTAAACCAATGTTTACCAGGAGCTGCACACAAAACACTAAAGACATGTTGTATGAGCGGCAGTTTATTTTTCATCCACATGGAGATTGTTCATACAGACTGCTGGTTGTGCACGAAGCATAAAACTCATTGATTGTTACATTATACAGATTTCTTCATGTTAGTTTGAAATGAGTCTTACTTTCACTCAGATCTACAAGCATTAAAGTTGAGATGGTGCCATCTAGTGTTCAGTGTGCAAGTCAACAGCAAAAACGCTGCCCAACAGACAAGTAAGGACAAGATATTCAACTCCTCTGCAGACTGAACAGTTCATCAAGTCAGAAATGTGGTTTGGGGAGTTTTTACTTGTACAGAAATTAGTACAATCCAGTAAATGCAGGACTCAATATCTGGCCGATTGTGAATAGATGAGAAATTTGTTTCACTATGTTAAGTGTTGAAATTTAAATCAACCATCTGAAAACAGCAAGTGTCACAACACCAGAATCACAGTAGAAGTAGAAACAGCAGCAGCTCATCTTGTGCCTGCTGTGATAGGCTTTCAGTCTTTCAAGTGTTGCTCAGGACAGACAAAACACACGCGTGTCGCATTTCTGAGAAACAGAGAGCTTTGCATGGATTTGCACAGCAGAGTCTTTCAGAAGCTGAGAGCAAGCCATCAAAACTCACTGTAAGCCCAGCTGAGTTTAAGTGCTATGAACAGGCGGAAAGGTAACCAGCAATACCTGAAGTGCACAAACTGCAGTAGATCAGTATTTACTACCTGCACTGTGAGCACTTTGGAACTGCCAGGACAACAGTGAGTTCATCTCAAGGAATGAAAAGTAATGAGGGAAGATGTCAGAGGAAAGACCTGTAAAGAAGCAGATGTGACAGATATGGATTGCTTTTACTTTCACACTTATACAAGATTTTTGTTATGGCCAGCAACCATTGTTTCTATGTTCCAGTGGTATGTTGTGTTACATTTTTCGATGTTAAAAATACAAATTGATGGGTGGGTGGGGTGGGGGGTACTACTCCCTGGGCAACTTTAAAGCATCCATTTATCAATCTAGATATTTGTCTTCTTCCACTGTCCACACCTCTCTGTTCTGGTTAGAGTCAGTTTACGCCATGTTGAAAGCATAGTACACACCACTGTACCAGACTAACCAATATACTGCTTTTTTTTTTTTGCTTTTTAAAAAAAAAAAAAAAGATCTTCTCAGTTATGCTTCCAGAATTCAGAATCGTTTACTATACTCATAAACTTGCATTGCCAATAGCTCACTGTTCTCCAACGTTTGCTAAAAACGCGCCACTGTAGACAAATATTCTATTAAGTCAACATAAATAATTGCATTGATTATTATCTTTTACAATACTTCAGTTCAAACTTGGATAACAACAGAAAAGCTAATCTGTCTTTATTTAAAAAAGAAGGCATGTCAAGATACTTAATAAATTACCATAAACTGAGTAGATGAACTCTGTTATATGATGTAATTCACATGTTATAGACTGCATTTTAGGAACTTTGCTACAATCGTATTTAAACATTTTATCTTGCATTGTGTTCCTACAGCTAAGACAAGCCAAAGGAAAGGGGAAACTATCCAACACTGATGAAATACGTGCTAGTTCTGAAGTACCTTTCATATAAGGCCAAACCAAAACTCATTTCAGACATGAGCCTGGTTCTGCTGGAGGTTTCCTCTTGTTAAGAGTTTTTCCTTACTACTGTCGCCATGTGTTCGTTCATTTGGGGGGCATCATTATCTTACAATATAAAGCTCCTTAAGTCGTCTTGATGATTGGGCGCTACACAAAATTGAAGTGAACTGAAAAACAAGCCCTCCAGACAGAAGGGGCAACTAGGGCAGTAGACTTTGAATACTTCACTAACTACACTAGATGCACCTTAGCTGGAGGACCATATGAGGCAAAAATGGAGGGAAGTGATAAACTGGATCACTTCCACACACCGCCAGTCTGCACCATCTGCAACGAAATCAAACAACAGAGAAAAATGAATCTCATTACTTAAACAGATTCCATTATTAAGATGGATACATGTGTTGCCTTTAAGTGGTATAGAAAACCCATTAACACCAACGTGCTCTATATTAGAGTTAAAAATACGTTAAACATGACAAACGCCGGTTTACAGGCAAGACTGCAAAAAAGAAGGTCACGTTGCCATTAGCCCTGCACTGACACTCAAAAGTCCAAGAGATTCTGATGTGTTACACGTGCACACACACTCCTCCACATTAAAGGAAATCGCCATTATTCCGTCTGCTCATTTAAAATGCGATTAACCTGTGCAATTAAACACTGCATCAGATCTAACCAGCTGATGCACGGAGGAAATGCTTTATCTGAGGAGTTACAACGGGCTGCCAGAGGTATCAAAGCTGTTCTGCAGCTGTGCAGCGTGGAGAAAACATGGAGAGGTTTCCATTTGCACCAATGTGAAGTCGCATTTTTCAGAAAAACCGTGAAAACGCCTCACAAATGTTCCGACATACCCCGAGTTTTGCATGAGTGCAGGCCACCTTTGGTACTCCACATTACCCAAAGGTTACAATCAAGCCTTTCTCTTCGATCGATCCACACCAGTTCTAGAGGTTTCTCTCCACGATAGCTGCACAGCCCACGTGTTTCACTAGAGTTTGGAGAAGCAGGAGGAAGTTTAAACTTACGACGCTCCATTTTCCAAAACCATACTTCAGGATACAACATCGGAGGTCATCTTTGTTCGCTTTTTATCCCTGAACTAAAAGTTTCAGAAGGCCGGAGAGCTGAGCTGAGCTCTGCCCTGCTCTGCTCTGCTTTCACGAAGTGGCGCCACCTGCGTCTGGTGCTGCCCTGGAGAGCGCATGGAGTCCCTCAATTAAAGAATAGCACTCAGTCAATCTAATGACGCAATTAAGACAATCAGTGCTGAGCAGTAAACGTGTTCATGTTTAGGTCTTCGCGGATTAATAAAGAGGCCTTCATTTGCGACTTGAGCAAATGCACTTTAACAAGCTATTGTCAGTCTTCGTGTGCAGATTATACCAAGTCTGAGTAATCAATACTGCCTCACACAGCGTTCGGATTAATGTGCAGGAGGTGCCGACAAACTAATCAACAGCCGCATCAGACTTTATGTCCAGACCTTCTCAATCAAACGTCTCTATTAGCGCAGTTGTCAGCACACGGCTTACCTCTGATCGTGTTGAGCTTCATTCAGTTTAATGGGTGCAGTCAAACCAACGGGGGTTCCCATAAAGCAGAAATCTCGCAGTATCTCTGTAGATTTTCCATCCCAGTGTATTCCTCTTTGCCACCCTTCAGCGAAAAAAGAAAAAAACAAAACAAAAAACTTTTCTCATTCATGAAATTGTAACAGCATCTTTTTTTCTTTCTGTATTTCTTCCTCTTTGTGGGGGTGGGGGCAGGAGCGCAGGCGGATGTACGTCCTTAAATCCACTCATAATCAATGCACTTGTAGATATTTGGCATCATATATCTACAAGCTTTCCTCTGAAGCGACATCCGCTGGGGAAGAAAAAAACAATCTGAATATGAAACCTGAAGTGAGATCAGGTTTATTGACCCACCTCACTCATCCATTCACCGCCGTGCTGGCCAAAGAAACCCAGGAAGCTTGTGACCTATAACCCCAGTAAAACCCTGCCCCCACATAGCCTTCTGTGCTGTCCGCAGCCAGGATGTCCCTCCTCTGCAGTCCCACACAAAACACCATTTAATAAAACTCTGTTTGCAGCTGTCAAGCAGAGAGATGCACGGCCTTTCCAAAGCACAGCGGCACTCCCCTGACCACCGTGGGGACAAGCTGCAGAGTTGCCTTACTTTCCGTCTTCTCTGGCTGAACTTTGACCTACTTTCCCAGGCTGTATGTGTGTTAGAAAGCCTGTGATTGGCTGCGTAAAGAGAAAGAAGGCCCCCAGCTGCCATTTTACTTTACTCATCTGCAATATGCGATTGATGTCTGCACAGACAGAAGAAAAGGGATCATCATAGAAACACAGAAAAAAAAAAATGCACAGTCCATTGTGTGGATTGGTGGCAGCAGCAGGGTGGCTCAGTGGTTCATTGGTGCCTGTAGGTGGCTCAGGGTTACCCCCGCCATCAAAACTGCGCCCAACTCCAGCACAGATAAAGTTGCTCCTCCTGCCGTCGCACTGCCTGCTACACGTGAGAGGATCAATCAAAATATCGATAGTATTGATACCAACGATGGTATTGGTATCGGATAGATACTTTGTTTCTATCCTCTGAATCAGTGTCGATAATTCTAAATCAGAAGCTGATTGCAAACTGATGATGATTCATCTCATAAATCACGATACTACTGCCCACTCCGCTTGCGATACACCCTGCGCTTTTACTTAGAGTCAGCTTGAAGAACGCATGCAGATGTGGACATAATTATTAGCCCTGCTATGAATTTTAAAGTTTTTATCAAAAAACAGAGATTTTGAAAGTAGCATTTTTAAACAAACTAGTTTTCTTTAGAAGGCATAAATTATTTGTATTTGCACACAATAACAGAATTATTCCAGAAAAATAAAATGACCAAGCTCAATATTATTATCTCAGCTGAAAAACGGCTCTTTTTATTGGGCCATAACACAAACTGGTGCTGAGCAAAGAGTGAGATAATGCACACTGGAAGCATCCTTTGGTACATCAAAGATGTGCAACTCAAAGAACACTGTTCCCACAGTGAAACACGGTGGTGGGAGGATCATAATGTGGGGATGCTTCAGTGTGCCTCAAACTGGGAATCTCATCAAGGTGGAAGGAATCACAAACAAAGAAGGTTTATGTGAAGATTTTAAAAGAAAACCTCGCGCAGTCAGAAACCAACCTGGGTCTGGGTCGTCTCTTTATCTTCAACAACGACCCAAAATATGTTGCTCCTGGTGAAGAACTACCTCCAGAAGACCAAAGTGAACGTTCCTGACTGGCCGGCACAAATCCCTGACTTGAATCCCACTGAAAATCTCCGTGTTGAACTGAAGACCAGGATCCATGCTGGAAGACCATGAAATCTGGAGGAGCTTGAGAGATTCTTTGAAGAAGAATGAGCTGGAATTGTTCAGGATAAGATGTTTTGAAAAGCTGTGTTAAAAATTTGCTCTGTGTAACAGCACTTACAAAACAGCCAACAAGCTCTGGGTGGAAGCTGCCCTCTTTTGTCCCAGGAGCTGAGAGGAGTGACACCCAGTGCGGTCTTCTGCTGCTGTAGCCCATCTGCTTGCTTTGTGCATTTAGAGATGCTCTTCTGCATACCTTGGTATGTAATGAGCCGTTAGTTTAGTTACTGTTGCCTTCCCATCAGCTCAAAGCAGCCTGTCCAATCTCTGCTGACCTCTGGTGTCAACAACACATTTTCACACAGAGAACTGCTGCTCACTGGATATTTCCTCTTTTTCAGGAAATTGTCTGTGAACCCTAACGACGATGTTTGTAGGAAGATTCCAGCAGGATCAGCAATTTCTGAAATACTCAGATCAGCCTGTCTGGTACCACAACATTGCCATGTTCAGAGTCAACGTTTCTTTCCCACTTTGAACTTCGAGCAGGTTGTCTTGACCATGTCAATATGCTAATGAGTTGCTCTCATGTGATTGGGTGATTAGAAATTTGTGTCAATAACCAGTTTCCTTCAAACATTATCACAAAACTGGAGGCCATATCACTCAAGCATTCTCTCTGTGTTCTGAGACATCAGGAAAAATTAATTATGAGGCAGCTCCTTAACTTTATGCATAAATAATTAACTGTTTGCTACAAAGTTATTAGTTCCTGAGGTTTTATTGATTTGCACCCTTATTATAAATATCATACATTCAGACTTCCTAAAAATCTGGCGTAACTTCACGAGTTTTATTTATTTTCTAAGATGATTAAAGTTTTGCTGTGACAGATCAACTAGTAAGTAACTACCACACTCTGTATCACCCTACACGTTCATGTGTAATAATTGTTTAGGCATCAAAAACAATGCAAAACAAAACATTGCAATAACATTTTATTTTCATGAATGCTTTCACACTTCATTTATCCTTTATAAAGTTATGTACACATAATTTGCACCCGAAGAAAATAAAATATCCAGTGTGGAAAGGTAAAGACAGAAAAGAAGGCAACAGAGTCAAAAAAAAGTAAAGCACAATAACCCAGAAAAGTTTAATTCATTTCATACATACTATTGATTTTAAGGAATTTAAATTTGTGACTACATATTGCCAGTGACTCGTATATTCATAACAGGAGGTAGGGTTAAAGAAACTTGAAATGCTTTGTTTGTACAACACAAGGTGCCAACTGTTGCTAACAGCACCCCCTAGTGGGATGGCTGCGCACAACACGTCCTTCTAAAAGTGCATGTCATGACTGGGGCCAAATTTCAAAAGTCTGCATACAAATTTATACAACCAATATTTTTTTTTCCCCCTTCCATTAAAAAAACAAAAACAAAACGTAAACAGTTTTAATTATTACTGATAACAGACTTTTTGTCCTCAGTAAATCTATACGTCTGACCGCATGGAGACATTAGTAATGACCACTGTGTATATGGGTTATACCCAATGTGTTCTCACAGTTTCTAAACTGATGACATGACAATGCACTGTGTGTAGGACTTCAGTTTATCTATGCATCATGTACCACATTCACAGCAAGTTTATCAAATTATTTAATGGCTCCTGAAAGTCCTCACTCTTTGTGACTGTCTCATGAAGTGGAGCAAAGAATGATCAAGCCAAATCAACCCAGCTGAAAACTACACTGTCTGATGCCTACTACAGATCTCTTAAAATATATTTACACTCCCAAGGTTTATATATAAGCAAGTATCGCAGTTAGTAATAAACCTGCTCTACGCATGAACCCGAGAAATTAACTGCTAATGTATTTGGGACCTGAAATTAACATTTTGTAATTAATTTTTTACATTTTTTAAACCCTTTTTTTCATATCAGCTTTGGTTTAAAACAAATTAGAAATTGAAAGGATCAATCACGATCCATGAAATGTCTTTAAATAAGGCAAAAATTCATTACAAGGTACCACACTGCAATTCATTATGAATTAACATTTGTGAGGTACCACACAATGAAAAGTTTAAGTTTAAAAAAAAAAAAAAAAGGATCCAGTTTTCCATTGTGAAAACCAGGCTGCAGTCCCTGCTCAAGTCGGAACAAATGTATCACATGTCGGCATTCAAACCAATGCTGTGTGCTTTTGTTTTGGTCAAATGTCAAATTAAATATCTCGTCAAGGAAATAAAAGAAAAAAAAAAACAAAAACAAAAAACACACAGCATCCGCAAACTCAAATCCCATGAGGTATATACACTAACAGTCTGCACAGACAACGCATTCTGAAACGCTGCAACATCAGCCACTAAAACAACAACAGCAGAAATAAGGCAATTATTTCAACTGAGCTCTGGTGATGCACGTGAGGAATAAAGTCAGTGCTCATCATCCAAAAATCTCATGTGGATCAGTGCATGTGGTTATCCTGACAATATGGTGACATCTGATGGGACCTACTGTTCTGATGCTTTGCAGGCATGTTGTTATGCACTGTGTCACTGTTATAATCATATCAAAAAAAAAGAGAGCAAATCTAACATTTTACCGTCTCCTTAAGCAGTTTGTCTCTTCTGTATTAAAGTGAATGATGGTGTGGTTAGGAGTTCGTGTGGTTTCTGAGGTGAAATGTCATTTTGTTTTAGTAAATATTTCAGTCTTCAGACTAATCAAGTCCAGTGTAGCAGTGAAATTACCCAGGGAGAAACACGACCCCAATTAACATTATTATAAAAGTCTGTGGTTCAATAACACACCGTGCTCTGATATGAATATAACAGGTGTAACAGTGTAACATTTTTATGATTTTTTGTTAATTTGTTGCCATCAGTTTTAGAACGTGAAGAAGAAATGAGGTGCTTCCAGCGAGATCAATCGGTGTATCCTGGCTGTCCGCGTTAGCTGTGAACGGATGGGCTGGTAGCCTGCAGCGTTATCTGATGCCTTGTTTCTATTTCAGTCATGTAAGCGTCGCTGAGCACAGCCTGAAAAATCACAGTACAATTAATTGATTCCTCTATGGTTTTGATTTTCTCTTCCTGTGACAGCTAATGCATTGGCTAGTGCAGCACTGCGGGGTCGTTTCTGACCAGCGTAATCGCGTGCGCTCCAACGAAAGCCTGAAAACTGCGCAACAATTGCCAAATGTTACTACTACGAGCTGACCTGCCCAATATGAGCCGACCTGCCAGTCTTCTAAAGCTGGATTTCTAAAGACAGTCCCTGTACAAAGAACAGCTTTCCACAAAAAAAAGAGAGAGAAAGAAAAAAAAAAAGAAAGAGGCAATAAACCAAACCTAAGTAATGAGAATAAGCATCATTCGAAAAGAAGAGTTACTGGAGGCTTTAAATGTTTTAGAATAAAAGAGACATTAGAAAAATAATATATTTACCTCTCAACCTTTCAATCTCTAAAGCATGTACAAGTTCTGGAAAATGACCTCAGTGCTCGAGCTGGTTGTGAATTTCCATGTATGTGGAAAAGTAACAGCTTAAGGTCCAACATTAGAAGAAGGAACCAAAAGGCATTTGGTTACCACTAAATAAGAAGCACTGCGGTTTAAATAACAGTTCTTGGCCCACTCAGGTTGCTGGATGGAAAGAACCTCCACATCCACACTAAGCCAGAAAGTGAAGGAAGTAATCTTAACGTTTCCTATTTTTTATACTTAGTATTAAATTTTAATGATGCATGTTTTTATTTATTTTTGTTTTTTCCTCTTGAACCACCACCTCTAAAATCGACCACCTGACAGAGCAGTTGTCCCATTATTAGCATGGGACGACTGCATTAAGCTTCCTCGGACGCTGTGGGTCTCTTCAGGTCTTTGATTTGCTTGATCAGATAGTTTTTCTCATCGCAGAACTGCTCATCCTCAGATCTATCCGTCTGGAAGTTGCCAAGGAACTCCACGAGCTTGGTCTGGTTCTTCAGAAGGATGTCCATCACGGGCTGAGTCTTGTTGGGGTTTGCAACAAATACCTTTGGAAAGATTACATAAAAGGTTTAAGTACCATTTATGGATGCAATGCACAGAGTCCAGTGAATCAACTTTTAGCCAAAGTCTTGCACTGCAGCTGCGACGGTAGTTCTTGTTCTGCTCTGATCATGAACCAGTTCTCCTCCTGCTGCAGGTTCTGATTAGGTTCAGTGATCCTTCAGCTTGCAGCAGATCTCCAGAGCAGATCAAGGACACCTTCGCCAGCTGTAGTCCAACACGATGGAGTTGGAGTCCTCCTGACTGACCAACTGCTGGACAGGAGACTCTTTGGAGAAGCAGCTGAATGATACTAAAGACTGGCAAAACAGAAAGCTGGCCAAATATCCAGCTAGCAGTGAAAACATGAGGTGTGAAGCTGTTAGCAGCAACCAAACGTTTAAATAAGAGAAATCACAATGACTCAGCCTGACTAAACAAAACCTTTGTTTGGGGAACACAAACTGCTTTGGCAAGTTTCTTCCTTCAGCTCAAACAAGTCTTTAAAAACCGCATTCAATATTACCCCAACTTAAGGTGGCAGGTACGTGGGGTTTTCATGACACACTTCAGATTTTTTAAAGAGTGGATTTTGAGAAATATTTTTTGCGCACCTTGAAGACGTGGAATGCTTCAAACTGGATGTTTCGGCTGTTATCTCTCAGCAGGTTCATCATCAGCTTCAAGTTCTCTGCCCGACTGATGTACCTCGTCATGACAGTGAAGTTGTGCCTATCCAGAAGAAGTTCACCTAGGAGCTAATAAATAAATAAATAAATAAATAAATATGAGTTTACTGAATCAGTCCACAAACTTGTCAGTTAAACTTAAGACTGAGCAGGAGCGGGAGGATGTACCTTCAAAGACTGCCGTTTTGTGACGTAGTTCTCAGAGTGCAGAAGTTTTTCATACTCTGTAAACACCTGATACAAATTTCAAAAGTAAGTTAGGTAAAGAATGAGCGGTTTTTCCAATTAAATATCAAAACCACTCAAGAAAGCTCACTCTGTCATAATTATTCTCCAGGAAGTCTGCACACATAATCTTGTGTCTCGTGAGAAGATCCTGATGGGGAATAGAAAACGCCAAGATATCAGCTGGGAAAAGTCAGGATGTTAATCTTGCCATTAAAAAGAAAATATATTAGTGTACCTTGAATGAGGCAAAAGCATCTGAGGCGATGTCAAAGGTTGAGAGCTCCACATAATGGAAGAAGCAGAAGAAGTCTTCAGAGAAAAGCACTATCCTCGCCAAAGGCTCGTGACGCAGGCACTCTCTCAGCATCATCCCACAGTTAAGAGCCACTTCTGGAGCCTCGTATCTGCACAGGTTCATACATGTCAGGTCCAAGTGACGGTGAACTCATCACCAGTTATACAACTTTCACTCGAGATGTATAATCACATCCTCAACACTTTCACTGTTAGTTTGACATCAACTCTGTGTTTCCATAGATGAAGGAACGAGATCCTCGCAAAAATAAACAAATGGATTAAACTAAAGCAGAACGTGAGTACAGCAGCAGCGATCTACACGCAGAGAAGTCGTCAATCACTCAGTGACACTGAGAATTAAACTAGGGTAAAACTTATGGAACAGTAAATTGCCAAAATATTTTTTATATTTTTAAAAGAGCCTGCTGAATTTGATAATTGAGGAATGTGTTAGAGATCCTTAAAACACATAAATAAATAAAAAGTGTTACATCTGGTCCAAACCAAGTCTGCTGAATGTATCCTGTATCCTCCATAGGTCACTACCCTGAAACCAGATCTTCGCATTTTGGAGCACTTATGTACTCGTCTAAAGATGACCAATAAACAGTGATTTTAAATCAGTTGTGTTCATTAATTATGAAAAACTTTGGGAGAAAACTATGTTTTGTTAAGTGTGAATGGAAAGTCTGAACCACTGCAATTTGCTTACTTGGCAGGGAGAGGAGCACAGGATGCAAAGCTTGTTATACTCATTTAAGCAGGTAGAAAAATGGCAAGAGTACACCAAGCTTTTGTTTGAGAACTGTTTATACAACATCACACCAGTAACTTCTAATAAAAAGGTTGCTGTGTGCTTTCAAAGGGTCTCATTAACACTCTCAGTCTTTATTATTTACAGTAGTGGACGCTGTACTATTTCTTAGTGTGATATATTCTTGGGCTTAAATCAAGGAGCTGCAAAGAATGCATTATAAGCCCTCTCATCAATCTGTTAAAGAGACATTATTCAGATAAAGGCAACTTAAGTTACCTACCAGTCTGAAGGTAAGGATTTTGTAGTTGATCACGACGGACCTTGTAATAGCATGCGTTATCACACTGCTCTCTGCTGCTACAGGTTAGTTATGAACTCAGAAGAAAGACTTTTACCAACAGCTGGAACACAAACTACCGTCACTGCTGACTTTGATTAATCCAACCTGTCGCAGACTTCTTCAGACAGAGACTTACGTAAACTTGGATTTTATAAACATTTCAAACTGTAATAGATGTGAAATGATACAGCAAAGTGAATGAGAACAACCTTACCACAGATGTGAAAGGCGTTTTGTGATTTTCGAGAGGTCTGTGCACCCATCTGGCCATTAAATGTACACAAACTGTGCCTTTCGAATTTTGTGCTAAAATGAGGAACTACCCAGATGTTCATGCTTTGTCCTCTGTGACATGTACAATCATTTATTTAACAAACAATCGTTTTTTAGGTCTTAATGAGCTTGGGCAGTGCAAGACTGTGAAACAGAAGGAAAGCAGTTTGTCTCATACAAACTTTTTTTTCTTCGCCCCTTCATGTTGTTGCTCTTTAAAGCATTCTCATGTTTCTTAACAAAAGCAGGGCAACTCAAGATACTGGAGCGAGACATGTGAGCCTACTGGTTCATGTGAAGGGCATGCATTCAGATTCTTGCTGTATTAAAAGCTGTGGCTTTTTACATGGAATAGTGGCCGGGGTGCCATTCATACATGAAGCTGGCATGTTCAGATGTCTCTGATGAGCAGAGAGGAGTGAACGTCTGAAAGAGGCTTTGAATAGGTGACGTGTGGGAACGGTTATACAAATATTTTGGTGCCATTTCTCATGATCCCCAGGTTTATTGTGACCACAGAGGGGAAAAAAATAAAAAATAAAAAAAAAAATCAGTTTCTCCACAGCCTAAATACTTTTTTTTTTTTTGCCAGTTCTGTTACCCACTGTCCACTTTTTTGTGAGTTTTTTTCCCTTTTATCTATTGGTTTAATGGTAAACAGTAGAAGCAGCCTGAACAGTATTATTATTAAAAGTTGTTCACAAGCTCATCAGTGAACCAAAAAAAGAAAAAAAGATTTTTTTATGAAAGCAGGAAGTGTTTTGGCTGAACGTGGTCTTGTAAGTGAGCTGCCTCTGCAGCCATCAGGGTGTCGTAATGTTTTACCTCTTTGGACAATCTTTCCCTCTGCAATCATAGTACAAAATCCTCTGTGTAGTTTATATCCTACGAGTATTTTTTTTATTCATATATTTCTATTTTATTGCATCTCCTTCCACATTATTGCCCATCCGTTTGTATGAATGTTCCTGTGTTTTGTGTACAACAAACCGCTCCAAACTAATTGCCCCTAGTGGGATCAATGAAGTTGTTTGGTATAATTTTGGGTTGAACATGACATTTCTAGGTCTCATTTTCCACGGTGAGGTATTGTTTTCCTGTGCAAAAAGTACACAATCTCCCCACGCACAACAAGGGAGTTCATTAGCAGTGTAACAAACCAAGACATCAACGTTAAATGTCAGGTTTTGATGTCTGCCTTTCATAAACAAACCAAATCTTCCTCTTTATAGTTGTGACATTCAACCGGATAAGATGGCATTCGATCCACCAAACAGCAGCCGGAGCATGCAGCTGGTCTCTGAGTGAGCAGGATGACTCAGTTTTTCAGAGCTGTAAAACTAGCACTGTACTTTTTGCTTTACCCATCCATCTACATGTGTAGCTCACATGTGAGCAAGTTCATGCTTGTTCCTTTGGGAGTTGTTGAAACTCATACTGGCTAATACAGAAGACTGCAAGGCATGTTAAAGGAAGGTATTTGTACCTAAAAAGCGAAAGCCAAATGCTTTTTATTTCATGCTAAAGATTTGTTTGTTTGTTTATGAGGCTCTAAGGGTGGATCTGTTGTTAATGCATGTAAATGGACAAAGAACAGTCAAACTGAACATCAAATCACCAAACACTGAGTTTCTCTACACTGAAAATATGAACTTACCCTTTGAGAAGCATGAAGAGGATCTGTGGGTGTGTAGAAATGTATTCTACCGTGGGCGTGCGGGTGCCAATCTGACGTCTCACAATATTGCTGAACAAATGGACCACATCCTTCTTCCCCTGCACAGTAACAACCACTCAGACTGGGTGCTGATATGCACAGTTTTTTGGGGGGGGTTTTGCTTTGGGCATAGACGTTCAAATCAGGCATGCAAACACACACTCCCCCTGATCATTCAATGTGTGCACCAACCAATCAATACTTTAAACTCATAAAGTCAGTGCAGAAAGAAGGTATTTTTTCCTCCTACCTCGAAATCAATCTTCTGTAGGTTTGCAATGAGAGAAATTAGAAGGTTGGTGTTGTACAGCTCCTGTGCAAGCTGAGCCACTGCTTCAGTTTGAGGCTCCTTGTCACCTGTTCCACAAAGTACTTCCTTCAGTGAGGCAAGATTTTTGGACACCTCCTCTGCAACCTTAATAACATGATGGGGGGGGAAAGTATGATCAGCTGCTGCTCAGTTATTGCAACTTTTAACATTCATACCATCCTAATAGAAATCCACAGCTGACCTTTTCACACTTCTTGCTGTCACCAGCATCCAGCTTTTCCATGTATGCAACATGGTCCTTCAGACTCTTCACTATCTCAGCTGGGTTCTTCTGAGACTTTCCAAACGGAAAAGGCATGGCTGAAGACAGGTAATCCAAGACCAGATCTCTGATGAAACATAACACTGGTTTTTAAATTGTGCAAATAAACCTATTCGACTTCCTGCACCTCTGTGCATCAGGAAATCGCTAACAAAAAAAAAAACTTCACCTGATGAGCTACACATGAGTGAGTTATGGCGTTTGACTAAAGACAGAAGCTCATAAGGAAGAGAATAAAGTTTAAAGTAACTCACAACGCTCCTTCACGTTAGTCGAAAAAAAAAGGCTAGCAACTTTTCGTACTTAACGTTTCTTACGTCGAGTTTAGAGTGGATTCAATATATTAGTCTATATTCGTCCACTTTCAAACTGAGCTGGGCCAACTGAACAGTAGAAGTCAAGCTTTCTAACCAAAACAAGGATGTCACGGAGAACAGGACGTCAAAATGTCAACGTTGCAGCATGCTCATCGGCAAAGTTGAGCTAGCTTGTGACCTAGTTAGCTATAGCTAGAAACAAGGCAACTACCAACAGGACGCAGTTAGAGAACGACGGTTGTGGGGAAACACACGCACAAAACACCCTGCTGAAATATTTACTTCAGGCTGTCTACACTCACCGAATGAAGGGTAGGTTTGAACTTCAAAGACGCTCGGGGACCAAAGGTGAGCTAGCGGGCTAGCGAGTCGTCTCCACTTTCAGTATCCACTGTAAGGTTACTTTGAAAAAGTCTGTAACGTTGTCTGACAGCTGTAGCTACCTAACGTCCCCTAACTGTAGCTACAACTTCCTCAAACTAGAGACATTCATAGCAGTGATATTTGACGTAAATTTCACTTCTAGTGACCCTTGTCATCGAACTTGCTAGCTTCCTAGTTATTACAGAGTGACTTGCTGCTGGGCTTGCCCGTCTGTCAACTTCATTTCCCTGTTCTTTTCTGCCGAAACACCCGTCCTCTTCTCATCCCGGGGACAATGGGCGGTCATGTTTTGCTGTGTAATATGACTGACACCAATTTTATCCTATCACTTTTGCGCGATGTGGGCACGCCCTCTTCCCCACTACGGGTGCGCATGTTTCACAAAGTTACATACTAATGAGGAGGAGTATGCTGCAGACTTCAAGGGAAGACACTCTACCGGACAGCCCGTTAATGGAAATCAAGTGCATCTAAATTCTCGGGAAGAGATAAGCCATTAGTTGAGAAATAGTTCGTTTTATCTATGGTTATGAAATCTAAACGTTGTAAAATCGGCCAGAATAAGAAACAGGATTAGTTTTTTTCTCTTTCATCTAATCGCCTTTTGGTGATTTCTTTGTAGAGTCACAAGAAAATTCAGTATCCAATAGCAACATCTGTAAAACACATTTCACTAGACATTATCAAAGCAAGCAATTTCTAACACACATATGGACCACAAAAAGTTCCTCAACGTGAATAGTTACCAACGTCTTTAATGTATATCCACTTACCATCACTTAATAACGGATGACAGGCATAATGGGTTGACTCTCTTCTGTATTCTCCAACTACATGTTGTCCAGATTTGTGATAACAACCACACTACATTAACAAACACTGCATAAAAGCTTTTTACTTGCATAGAAATTAGTGAAACTTTGAATGTCATTTAAGGGAACATATGAACACTTCACCGTCAAAGCTCTTCTTTGGATGTTGGCTGCGTTTTGCTCCATGCTCTGCCGGGGTGATCCCACATTGCTTCAGTAATGGTATATAATAGTAATGTTGAAGTCCAGGCTAAATTTAGACCTTGCAACTGTAATTTCATAAGTTATACTTTTCCTACTGATAAAGGTCTCCTTGATATTCATATCACACTAAAATAATAAAGTAATACGTAAATAATTAAATTAAATACTGTGGAAATTTCTGGGATTTTTTATAGACCTTTTTCTGTAATTTTACACATTTATTACTTCATTATTTTGTTTATTACCGTTCAGGTCATGTAGAAAAACTGAGACATACTCTTGAAATTGCACTTTTTTATATTAAGATATCTCAGGGTTTAAATGCAAGTTACATTTCTTTAGAGTGACAGAAAGGGGAGTTTTACAGGACCGCCCCACTTAAGATCAAAGTAGGTTGCATGTGTCCCATGACATAAAATGAGTTTGACATCACTGGTTTAAACTTTTCCTACTCAGGAGCCCACCATGATGTTGACATGCATTTTTAACATATCCCAGGCTGTGGTGCCTTTGAGGTCCATTATTGTCCCAGTGCCTAAAAACTCAGCTGTGATTGAGCTTGTATTGAGCCCCTTACTGTGCACACTACTCACACGTGATTGTTCAGCAAAGTATCTGGGCAATCATATTGTGGCGTTTACAGACGATCCAGCTGTTGCAATCAATGATGAGTCAATGTGGAGGAGAGACGTGGAAGAACTTGTTGGCTGGTGTGATGCAAACAATTTGTGGGAAATTTGGGGAAGATAAAAGTGATTGTGGTGGTAGGAGGAGACCTTACATCCTTCAATCCCTCCTCATTAGAGGAAAAGCTGTGGTGACCACAGTCAAATACCTGACTCTGCATATACCCAACAACCTCAAACGGACCACAAAACAGCCAGTATTATTAAGACGACTGTTTTGTATGATGAGGAGGTTGATACATGCTTGGCCTTGGTGCAGCTGTGCTGACTTCCTTTCAGCATTGTGTGGTGGAGAGTATCCTGACATCTTCTATGATTGTTTGGTATAGCAACTATTCTGAGTTGACAAGAAGTCAGCACAACAACAGCAGCTTCAATTGTTTAAGGGATATTTTTATCAACAGATACAGAACCATTCACTGGACATCATGAGAGACCCCTTCCACCAGCCCATAAACTGAGGTTCATAAACTCAGTGTACTTTATTAGTTTATGTATGTGTTTTTATTACTATGTAGTTTTTAGGTTATTATAAAGTGTTATTTTAGCAGTTTATTTTTTATAGTTTATAAATTCTATTAATTCTTTTTATATTTTTATCTATCTATCTATCTATCTATCTATCTATCTATCTATCTATCTATCTATCTATCTATCTATCTATCATTTTAATGTGTATCACGGGGACCAAACTTAGATCCATCTGTAATTACATAAATGTAATTACATTACAAAGTGTAAATGGCATTTATTTACAAGTCCTTCTTTGATGGTCTCATGTGCCCCGATGACCACTCAGTGTGGACTGTGATTATATTCAAGTGATCTAGAAAATGTGATAACGTACAAGGTTTAGACTCACTTATCTTTGTAGCAATTTTACAACATGAAAGAAATTAAATTAAATCAAATGGACCGCTTTTTCTCAGAAGAGACATTTATTTTTGATAATTTAAGACAAAAATCCCCAAAATATGACAACATGGGCTGATTTTAGCCAATACAACAACGACTTATATTTAAATTAAAATCAGTACTTTTACTAAACCTGCATGCCCGGCCATTGTTCTGCTCCGCTTTTAGGAAAGATAAACTTCAAAATTAAAGCCATTTCAATTGGGTCTTTTTGAAAAACACTTTTGCTATTTTTTTACGCCTGACACGTAAGTTTGTCGTCATGACTTTTATTGTGAAAGCCAGACCCGGAAGTCCTGCCGCCGTGGACATTTTAGCTAGCTTGGTGCTATTGCGAAAAGCACACGATCACTTCTGAAGGACGGAAAGAAACACAGCCGCTGGCCGGAGCACTTTTCCTTCTTTTGTACCGTTTCAGCGCGATAAGATTACATTAACAGGTAAGCTACGAGCTGTGAATCCACGGCTGGATGATACCCGCTGTGTTTTATGGCCTGTTGTCGTTTCAGGCCGTATTGCTTGCGTACAAGCCGAGCTGCTCGCTTTTCACAGGGATACATCACGTATGGCGCTCTTTACTTCGAAACGGTTCGCAAAGACCCGCGCCTGTCATGATAATTTCCCACATTTAAAGGGAAATATTCTCAGTTTTTCGACTTCCAGTGAAACCATAATGTCGAAGAGTCACATTTTCCTACAACCGACCTTTATTTCTCTGCATGAAAAGGCCTTGGGAGGAACATTTCGCGGCGCTGAGATGTTCGTAGTAAAATGTTTTCAGTTATAGCTAGTTTAGTGGAGAAAGAGTCACACACCCCCTTTAATTCAAAAGTTTGTGGGAGAAATTTGAGTCGCTTCTTATGTTTCGCCCCTTCTCGTCAAAAATCCCCCCACAACTATCGTCGTGTAGTGCAAGATTGCGATGTGAGAGCGATTCAGAGAGCAGCAGATGTTGAAATATAGTCTTTTTGGTGTTATTTGCTCGGCCAGTATTGTGTGTTTGCACGCTGAGCTCCGTTGCTGGAGCCGCCGCAGTGAAATCCTGGCCCTGCTGTCATGGCTGTAATGGCTCTATCAAGGCGTCGCAGCGCACTGCTATTGTGATTTTTTTCTTTCTTTCTTTCTCTAATATCTAAATTAAAAACACCTAGTTTCGTTTTTGGATTGATTATATATTTTTCGTTTTCCTTTGGTTTTTTTTGGTTTTTTTCTTTAAAGAATGTGTGCAGAGCACTATGACAGCGGACACTGTGAAAATAACAGCACACGTTTGGAGGTTTGTTCCACCTATGCACTCTGAAGAATACACTAACGGATTTGTTTGAATTTTAATAAAATTTAGATTGATACATAATTAAGATGTGCATTAAAAATTTAGCTGGAATTGAATCAAAAACAATATGAAACTTGAAATCATTCAAACTCCAGGTAATACCTGTGTACTGACTAGTCATCACAAATAAAACTGCATATTTCCCCTTGAATAGTAGTGGGGGGTTTTGTGAAGGGACAGCAGCAAGTTGTTGCAGATGAGATGTGGGAGAATAGTGGTGCAGGATGTACAAGCAAAATAAGAAACATTGTTGCATCACTGGCTGAAAAGAAAATCTCATGGGGGGTTGTCTGCTATGGAGGACATTATAATTAAAAGTACTCCGGGTTGCATCGGATGTGCTTCACCAGCTTCTGCTGATTTACCTTCCTTTTTAATCTTATCTAGTCTTTGGATGACTGGTAAAGGTTCCCTGCGTTCTCACAATATGGCCTTCACCCATGACACTTTTCAACAGAATTTTATATTTGACCACCTTCTTCACACACAAAAACTGTAGGTGCTTGTTACTTTTTTCCCCCTCTCCATTCAGCAGTTAGAAAAAAAATCCACATGTCCTGTTAGAATAAACCTTATGAGTATCTGAAGTTGGAAAAACTGAAGTGAAATTGGAAATCTTACCAACTACCCGTGGGCCCCCCCGTGTGTGATCCATTCCTGACTTTGCCAAGCAGCACTTAAAGCAGGCACGGAGCTGCTCTGTTGTGACTTCCCCCCTCTGTTTTGAAGTTACTTGAAGGTAGTAGTTGAAAGTTTTTGTTTCCAGCTGTTTCTGGAAAAGAGTTTCTCATGGCTCCTTTCCAAAGCAACTTACGTGTTATTTCACTTAAGTGAGGGCGTGGGGTTGGGGGTGTGTGAGTCCAAGAATGTGGTTTATGCTTAAATATCCAAACTGTAAGTGATGTTTGTATTCATCACTCACTTTTTGCCTAAGTTGGCAGTGAGTATCTACTATCTTGTAGTTTCTAGTTTATGAGCGGTGATTAAACTCCATGTAGACCAATGCATCACAGTGGACATTTCCTTTGATTGCGTCCCTTTTAAAAGAGTCTACAAGCTTTTGCAAGTCAAATTGATCTTGCTTTTCTTACTTTTTTTTTCTCTTCCTTTTCTAAATTAGATTCACAAACACAAAAGCCTTTGGCCATGTCGGGACAGAGGAAAGGAGCCGCAGCAGCAGCACGGCTACCCAAATGTGCCTTCTGCAGAACCAACCGGGACAAGGAGTGTGGGCAGCTGCTGGTGTCTGACAGCCAGAAGGTGGCAGCCCACCATAAGTGCATGGTGAGGAAGCCGCGTTGTTCTCAGCTTTTCAGCCCGGGATCCGTCATCCAAGCTGCCTACTTTGCAGCCCTCTGCCACATGAGCAGAATAGTGAACAGCTCATGTGTGTTTTTGTTTTTATTTCTTCATGCAGTTGTGAAATGAAATGATTCTTCTCCATTAAATGATCTAATGACCTCGTGGAAAACTGTATATCAGCAGTAGTTAAGGGGAATAATGCCAGAGATGTTCTGTATATCAAATTCATTCTTATATAAATGCTACGTAAATGAATTTCTCATTATTTTATTTCTTCTTTTTTCTGTCCTCTTCAGCTTTTCTCTTCAGCCCTCGTCACATCACATTCAGACAGTGAAAACATCGGAGGATTTTCCATCGAGGATGTGAAAAAAGAGATCAAGAGGGGAAATAAACTGGTGAGTACCTTCTGTTGTGCTCAGGTCAGCAGACAGGCTGCATCCATGGGTTAGCACTGCTGCCAGATTTTCAGTTCAGAGACTGTTCTTTTAGCATCTGAAAGCAGTCAGGGAATGATTCAAGGGAATGACCCTGAGCGCATTTCTCTTTGAGGAAACGCTGCAAATCTGTGGCTGTACAATACCTGCTCCTAAGTAATAGTTACTAATGCCAAAAGGTACTCATGGTTTTTACTGCTTTTGCTATAATAATAATAATAATAATCATTATAATAATGGTGTCTCACCTTTTAAGCTGTGTGTGTGTTTATGTAACTATGCAAGTTTGCTACAGAGGACTGAGGTTGATACCAGCTGCTATTATTACATTATATCCTCTTTCTTGGCATCTTTAAGTGGGAAATGTCAGCTGTTCTCATCCAATAAAAGATCTAAAGCTGCTTGTGCTTCTTGCTTCATCTGACATACTGTTAAATAAGAAGATGGCTTTTCCAGGATGCTTTCAAAACTGGTTTTGTGTGTGTCAGTGTGCCACTGAATGCTAATGGGATGCACTGCAGCGGTCTGTAAGTGTCTGCTTGCACTATTCTGTATTTCCTGTATATAAGTGTGAGAGGGGTGTCACACTGAAATGCAGCTTATTTCGAAATGAGAATTGATCTGCAGAGCATTATGCATTGTGTATTAATGAGTTTCACATGTTGTATTTGAGTTATTTAATAATTGTTTTTGTTACATCATCACTTAGTAGAGAGTAAAAAAATGCAGCATTTAAAGTTGTGTGTCTGCAAACATTTTATTTTGTTTCCCAAACCTTTCTGCAGATTTTCATTCACTTCATTGATTCATCTTTTGGAATCAGCTCATATTTCTGACTTTAAAACGTTAAATCCCTTCCTTTAGAAGGCAGGTCTTATTTGACCAGTAACTAAACATTTGGTGTATGATCATAAACAACAAAGCATCCTTACATTTTGGAAGCTGGGAAAAAAATGACTAAAAATATTCATCAGTTTTGAAAAACAACGCTTGCTGATCAGTTCGGTGTTCATCTACAGACGGTATGTTATCAGCTGCTCTAAGCTTCCTGTGCTGGTTTTCTTTTCAATTGTATCACATTATTTTCCTTTTGGTGTAACCTTCCCTGCTGATTTTAATTTGTTCTTCTCTTGAATCAATCAACAGTGTCCCACTGGGACGTGTTTTTAATATTTTCGTATGACCCACCAGACGCGTGATATTTGGAGCGATCATTTCTCAGGTCCACGTATGAATGGGTTACTAATTGGCGACTGTTTTGAATCGGCATACAAAATAATGTCGCTGCATCTGCTGCTGTTGCAGATGTGTTCTTCTTGTCACCGACCGGGTGCGACCATCGGCTGCGATGTGAAGACGTGCCGGAGGACGTATCACTATTACTGTGCTGTTAAGGACAAAGCCCAGATCAAAGAGAATCCCTCACAAGGGATTTACCTGTAAGACTCTTTTACGTTCGGATGCTGCTGAGCATTACTGTACAATAAACAGTCATACACCCAGCCATTTATTAACTATAGCTGCACAGCTGGGGGAGGAGCAGCATTGGGGGGAGGTCATTAATCTCAACCATTTGTCACTCATATTCAGTCCTGGGTTCTTTTAACTGAACTGTTTTATTTCTGATTGTAGCGTTTACTGCCGCAAACACAGGGATGCTTCCCAGGATGGCATTCAAGGTAAAGTTTACTTTAACATCAGTCACACTGCTACTACTTAACCACAACGCTGTCTCAAGGTGACATTTATCATTTAAACTGTGCAACAACAGCCATTGTTAGCACTATTCTCATTTAAAACTCTAATCTGTTTTATCGTCAAAACGCTTCCACTTGCATGTGTCTTTGAGTTGTTGCGAAGTTTACATTTGTGAAGCCCGATTCATTGCTTTGTCATTAGATGAAGAGGGAGCTGTGGCCGAGGATTCAGACTCGTCGCCTCCACAAAGTAGGGGCAGGGGAAGGTTTGAGAAGGGGAGGGCCAAGGCGGGATCTCGCGGCCAGTCAGAAGACACACGCTCTACCTCGTCACAGGCTGCAGATGAGGAGAGCTCCTCTCACGTACGGCATCGCTCAGAGTCGCTAACACAATACGAGATTCTCTTGAATGGTGTCTGTGCTGGGTGTGAATTTTAGCTGACGTGCCCTTTTTGGTTTTTAGCGGGACAGGTCACCTCTCCGGACCAGCCCTGGAGACAGCGGCCAGCGCTGCGGCTTTTGCCATGCTGGTGAGGAAGAGAATGAAACAAGAGGCATGCTTCATACGGATAACTCCAAAAAAGTGGCCGCACACTACAAATGCATGGTGAGAATTCCCGTTCAGAGAGTAATCTGTGGATGTGCTTTTAAAGTACCACCGGCCTGCATTTAATCTCTGATCTGTTTCAGCTTTTTTCATCGGGGACGGTACAGCTGACCACTACGTCACGGGCCGAATTTGGAAACTTTGATGTGAAAACTGTCATCCAGGAAATCAAAAGAGGCAAACGAATGGTGGGGACACGAAACAAATAGCTGTTTAAGTGTTTGCATCTAAAATTCGTTCTGACAGAGTTGTGGATTGTGTTGGGTTTTTTTGCCCCCAGAAATGCACACTGTGTACTCAGCTGGGTGCTACCATTGGGTGTGAAATCAAAGCATGTGTGAAGACCTACCACTACCACTGCGGCCTGCAGGACAAAGCCAAGTATATTGAAAACATGGCGCGTGGGATTTACAAGTGAGCAAAACGTCTCTATTTTAACTTCTCTGTTTTTGTGTCCTAAACTGCTTAATTATATATTTATTGCACAGTTGTGGTCTCATTATAGTGACAGTAATTGTTAACACACAATCACTTGTTTTATATGTGATCATCAAGAGCATTGCAATTATTCTTGTAACTCAGTTACTGAAGTGAATACTGGATCACAAAGATAATTAATGGTTGTCTCAGTGATGTGTAGGGATTTGAATTCGAGCACCTTCTGGTATATATTATATTGATTATCGTAATCCTGCCCCCAATTTTGTGATCACGACTATGGAGGTGAGGTAGAAAAATTGTGCTCTTAAGACTTTTTATTAATTTTTTAGTGTTGTCACAAAGCATCGAGTGTATCGTCAAAGGAGAATTCCTTCCTTGCTTATTTCCCCTTAAATGTTTTTGTTGCTCGTTCAGTACAAGTGTGTGTTTCAGGAAGACGCGTCTTTTGATCCAGCAGGATGCACACAGTCACCTCTTTCACGATGTTCAGTACATACCCGATGGTCTGCCAGACGGAGTGCCTTGATAGTTATGTTAGGGTCAATTTGAGGAGCAACAAGCCACAACAGTCAGCTGGCAGGCTGCCCCGGTTCTGTAATGCAGTTAGCAAAGCGGCTGTTGCCAGGCGGCTAATTTCTGAGTTTGTTATCAGTCAGACTGGAAAACAAAATGTTAATATGAGTCATTACTTTTTTCTTTTTTGTTTTTTTGAAAGCTGTGGTGAGCTCATGCAGGTTGTCCTGATAAACACCATTCACATGCTGTTTTGAATGACTCCTCATTTTTCTCCTCTCCAGCAGAGGTGAAGAGTGCAGTGACGGAGGTTGCAAACCACTAAAGACTTCAGGCTGAAATGCAGCAAAATGGTTCTTTTTAAGGTTGCTGTGAATGGTTTACAGCTGTGATAGCTACATTATATGGACCAAAGCACTGCTCTATCTACACATTACACCTACAGGAGCTGCTGTGAAGCTCCCAGTGTACAGTGTTTGTGCTGATGTTAGTGCGAGAGGAAACTTGGAGCTCTGCAGTAATGAAATCAGAATAGCGTTGGCGGCTAGTTCAGCATTCACTCTGTGGTTTTCCACTTTCCTGGCCTATTCATCACCCTAAAAAAAAAAAACTAATTTCCATAACTTACAAACACTGTTTTTTTTTGTTTGTTTTTTTGTTCGTTTCTTTGTTTGTTTGGGTTTTTTTTTAAGGCTATACTGTAAGAACCACAGTGGCAATGAGGAGAGAGATGAGGAGGATGAGGAACGAGAGAATCGCAGTAGAGAGAGAGCAGCAATCGACCACAGAGGAACACCATCAACACAAGTGAATGGCAACTAAGTACGTCACTGCTCCTCTGGTTGTGCACAAAGAACAAAGTGTAAAAATGTCTGCTTTTAAAGCCGATCATTTAATAAAAGTGGAATCGCCATCATTAACCAAACTTTCCTTATGATTTTTGCTTTTTAGGGCGGGTTCAATTTTAACAGGTTTGGCCCAGTCGGTGTGACGTAGGAAGAAAACCCGAAGAACGCAAGACCTCGGAGAGAAATTTTTTTTTGTTTGTTTTTCTTTATACTAAACCTTAGCCTACTCACAAAGTTGTGGTCTACAAGCTCCCAAAGTGTTTCACATGGACAGGATGCCTCCAGTGTGCACCAGATGTCTTCTTCATGAAACCCTTTTTTTAAGAGTTGAACAGGATGACCGGTGGTACTCGGCAGTGCACTGGACTGCAAAAGCATCATAACAAGCCAAGGCTATTCTTTCCCAAGTTTCAGCTATTGAACCAATTTTGAAAAACACATGTTAATGTCGGGGAAAGGAGATGATGAACTGATCTTCTGATTGTCACTCACTGCCCATGTTGCCACAAATGACATGACCCACACTTGTTGAACGTCAAAGCGTTGTTTCCTCTTCCCTAGCTTCTAAAGGACTCACTTTTAAGAGGGGTCTGTTTGTTACTAGTGTCGATGACGTCGTGCAGTTTGATTACCTTGTTTCTGTAATCGCGTCTTAAGAATACTCTTTTCATGTTAGCCTTTCTTTCTTGATATGTAATATTTTGCTACTGTATTATCATCATGAGTACTTTTGAATATCTGGATTTCAGACAGTCACAATTACAAGTTTTGCCAGCATGCACTTGGATTTTCCCACTGTTAAAGGTGGCATTTTTTTATTTAGCTGCTAAAGGGCCAAGTAGAGCCCTTTAGAGGAGTTGGCTTGACTTTGTTTGATGTACTGTTACTTGTATCTCTACAAATGTATCCATGAATGATTGGAATAGAAAATATTTTTATTTTACACTTTTACTGAGTGAATCGAGTCTTTGTTTTAAAAGTGAGTCTGAAGAGTAGTAGAAACTAGAAGCCCTACACGTGGCCAGTTAGAGTATTAAAAGTGAGTTTTAAAAGTTTAAATGTGACACGCTAGCTGTGGGAACATGCAGGTACAGTTAGGCCTGTATGTTGTTACAGAGTGATGCAACATTTGTTGTTTTAGCTATTTACCAAAAAACACTGTATTGATGTGCGCTGTTTTTCAAAAGGCCAAAAGTTATTGTACTGTTGATTCAAACAGACAGGGGTAGTCTGTCCCCTGATTACATAGATTAGGCTGGTGAAAGGGCTGTTGTATTTGGAGTTGTTTCTGGGACCAACATGAGCTGAAAAAGTTGTCAGTGCAAGTGAAATGTAGCCATCCTTATGCTACAATAGCCTATACACTCACAGGCCAACAGGTACACCTGTTCGACTGCTCAACACAAATATCTAAACCACCAATCACAGGCAGCAACTTGGGCAGTGTATTTAGGCATGCCCATGTGGTTAAGACAATCTGCTGAAGTTCAAACTAACTATCAGAGGAACGATGATTTAAGTGACCTGAAACGTGGCGTGGTTCTCAGTGCCAGACAGGCTGATATGAGTATTTTCAAAATCTGCTCATTTACTGGGACTTTCTCACACAACCATCTCTCAGGTTTACAGAAAGCAGGATGTAAAAGGGGAAGAAAAAAAAACGTCAGTTCTCTTGGCTGTGTTGATGCAAGACGTCAGACCAACTCTGATTGCAGATGTGCTACAGCAGCAGAAGACCACACCAGCCGAGAACACAAATCTGACGTTACATTTCACATGGACTCGCCAAAATTGGACAGAAGTTTGGAAAAATGTTGCCTGATCTAATGAGTTGATTTCTGCTGTTACGATCTGTTGGAAGGGTCCGAGTTAAGTGTAACCAACATGAATTCATCCTGTCTTGTTACAGCAGTTCAGGGTGGGGGTATAACAGTGTGGGGGATATTTTGGGCCACACTTTAGGCATCTTAGTACCAATTGAGCATCATTTACATGCCACAGCCCACCTTACTATTATTGCTGACCTTGTACATCCCTTTATGAACACAGTGTAGCCATTTTCTGATGGCTGTTTCCAGCAGGATATTACACTGTGTCACAAAGCTCACACAATCTTAAACTGGTTTCTTGAACATGAAAATGAGCTCACTGTACTCAAATAGCCTCCATAGCAGTCAGATATCAATCCAGTAGAGCACCTTTGAGGTGTTATGGAACAGAGATTCACACCATTCATGTACCACTGACAAATCTGCAGCAGCAGTGTCGTCATGTCAATATGGACCAAAATCTCTCGAGAAATGTTTCCAGCAGCTTGTTGAAGAACCCAGTAGTAGTGATTACAAGATCCTTTCCATGGAAAATAAAAACCGCATAACATCAAGCCAAGTAAAGAATAGTCTCTATGAGGTAAGTGTATCATAAAGAGAGACTGCCGTGAGTGGAAATCCACAGTGTTCACCAGATGTTATAAACAAATCATCAGTCTGAGGATTAGAAAAGCCAGATTAAACTTGGCTAAAAAACAACAACTCAAGAAGTCCAAACAGCTCTGAAACGGCACAAATGAAACTCAAATCAGCCTGTAACAGACAGAGAAATGATGGCAGTGTGAGGAATGAGCATGGATGGCGTCGAATGGATTGGGTCCGTGGTGTTTATTGATGATCTGACAGAAGTTAGAAGCAGCCTGATCAATTCTGAGCTGTCTGCTCAAATATAGACAAATTCAGCAAAGGTTATTGGGCAGTAGTTTGTAGAAAAGATGGACAGTGACTTAAAATATGGAAAAATGAAAAATGGGAATTTCTGCAATGAATCAAAGAATCTCAGCCCAATCCAGCTGTATTTCACTTGCTGAAGATGAAACTAAAAGCTGAAGCAAACAACTGAACACAGCTTCAGTAAAGGCTACACCCGTTCTTTGATGGTGGTCATAGTTTCCAGACATTGCTGATTGAGGACTGTGGTCAATGTAATATATTTTAGCCAGAGTCTATACTTCAAATGCATCTCAGTTCCTTCATTGGAAAATCTATTATGTTTGCGTACAGAGCCAAAGTCATGTCACCCTCCATTTATCATCAGACATAACTGTATGAAAAATGAACATAGTTATATTCTGTCAGTTTGTGGCTTTACTACTTTACTATAAGATCTAATTAATTCAGAAGAACAGTCATATCCACTTGTGCCTAAGAAAATCATTGACAGGTCTTTAATAAACCGAGTTGTAGTATTATAGTGAAAGTCAACAACTGACTGTAGGATTTCCTCGATCATGGTGAGAAAATGACCAAGGAAAGAAATGGTTTTAATATGTCTGTAATTCTCAACTACTTCCCACCTACATTTTGAACTGTCATTATATTCTTATATACAGAATTTTAGGGTGTGCAGACATTGTGACTTACACATAAAAACAGGTTTCACAATAATGTAACACAACAATGGCTGTTTTGTTCGGTTGTCACCATAAATCACAACAGTATGCCAGTGGGGCATAGTGCACAATACTGTGACTTCAGTTCATTGAATTCAGCCTGTTTCATTCATTTCATGAATGCCTGTGCTTATTGTGGGAAAGTGCCAAAGTCTATGTGACATATATCATGTATATAGGGCTGCTGTTTTTGAAGTTACTGTTCAAAAGAAATGATTGGACTTTGTCTTTGTGTAGTGAAAGGACATCAAACAGCACGTCCAGAGTGTCACTGCCTGCAAGCAGACTAGAGATTTCAAACAGTTTTGGCATTATATGGAGTATAATATTATACAAACTCTGGAGAAAGAAATAGACATTATTATACTCGTAATACTGATAATAAGGCTAATGCAGGTGTTTATTTTCCCCATTCTATCTTTACACAATGTGAAAAAACCTAACATTCAAATGAGCTTCTGGATGTCATTTTACATCCAACCTTGGTATAAAATTAGTAACCATATCCATAGTCTATAGTATTTTAAATTTCTATTTCTTTAAATGCAGAATTGTGAAGACCCCAAAGTTCTCTCTAAATCCCAGAACAACTTTTCGTTTTTTAGGAAAAATAATTTTCATAACAAATTTAAATAAACATAATCCATACAGGAATCAGAGAGTTAAAACATTTTTTTCAAACCTTCTTCTTGGGTAAAGATGTCTTTCAGGGGGTGTACTCGGGGGGTTGCAGCATAAAACTGCATTTTGTTCTTAGTATAGAACTGCTGAGTGCAGTGAGGAGTTCAGGAGTGGCAGAGAAGTATGTAGGGCTGGTGCAGGGCATGTATGAGGACGGTGAGACGGTTGTGAGATGCGCAGTAGGAGCGACAGATGGGTTCATGGTGGGGAGGTGGGATTAAATCAGTTATCAGCTCTGACCCCTACTTGTTTGCACTGAAGACAGATGAGGTCAGGCAGGAGTCTGCATGGACTCTGATTTTCATAGAGAATACTAATCTGTAGTGAGAGCAGAAGGTGGGTGGAGGAGAGCCTGAAGAGGTGGAGGTTTGTACTGGAGAGAAGAAGAATGAACGTAAGTCAAAGCAATGCACATGTTTATACCTGCCTCCCACTCATGCAGAAGAGGTGAAGAACAGAGTGCATGCAGGGTAGGAGTGGGTGGAGTTGAGGTCAGAGTTGAGTCAGAGGTAATTTGTGAGACCTGCTATGATGTATGGTTTGGAGAAGGTGGCACCCACTTAAAGACAGGAGAGTGAGCTGGAGCAGGGGCAGATCTAGAAGGGTGGCATGGGGTGGCATGGGGTGGCAAGTGCCACCCCATGCCACCCTAAGAAAATTTCTCTAGATCCGCCCCTGAGCTGGAGGCGTTAAAACTTTCATTGAGAGTGACCAGAATACACAGGATTAGAAATTACTATATCAGAGGCACAGCTTAGTTTGGAGACAAAGTTAGAGAGGAAAAACTGAGACAGTTTGGACGTGTGCAAAGGAGAGATAGTGGATACACTGTACAAAGGATGCTGAAGATGGAGCTGCCAGGCAGGAGGAAAAGAGGAAGACCACAGAGAAGATTATGTAGTGGAGGAGGACTTGCAGAGGGCTGGTATGAGGATGCTAGAGATAGAGTGAGATGGAAGAAGATGATCTGCTGTGGCGACCCCTAAAGGGAGCATCTGAAAGAAGAAGATGATGAAGAAGTAGTGTAGTTAACACCCTGCCCCGAATAATGATCAGCTTCGCCTAAAAAGGTAGCCTCTTTCAGTAGTGCAACTTTAAGTGAGGTCATTGGTTGAAGTGTTGGGTGTGTGTGCACAACATCGTGTATCTATGACCAATAGAATCTTCTTAAACTCGGGTTCGCTACATTTCCACGGAGCTTTGTTCTTTGATTGGCAGCTCTCCAACACCCTATGTACGGTGGGAGGAGTTAACCCCTCCACGCATTTTTCGATTTGCCCGCCGCGCTTGTGCGTACGATCACGTGCGTGCAACGGGACAGCACCAGAGGCGCGAGCCCGGAAGAAGACAGACACCTCTGGTAGCAGCGGAGCTATCTGCTCCATGTGTACGCTGTCTCGAGGGTGAAGAGCCCGCGAGATCAAGCTGAGGATACGCTGTAGCGTTTTCTGTCTGAAGTCCGCACCTTGGAGTACAGACGTTGTTAACGGCAGGGACTGACACGGACATGGCGACTTCCAGCTCCTGTGTGGTGGTAAGTTTTTCCCAAGTGAAATAAGAGACAGAAGGTGGTTGGAGGTTACCTCTGCATGCAGCCAAACTCGCTGTGCGTGGGCGTGCTGTTAGCCGCTGTTATTAAATGATAACTACCTGTGTGGACTGAGTACTCTCCACCATACCCACCTCCACCGTAACTTTTCATTGTATTTTATTTTATTTTATTTTATTTATTTTGCATGGATATTGTATTCAATACAGCGTGGCCTGTGGTGCTTTATAGAAACGCACTCCACATATGCCTTACGTACGTGACGCAAGCGGTGGACCCACTAACGTGCGGGTGTATGCGTCTGTCAGCAGAACCATTATACAAAATAACGAAGTGCTCGAAACGGGGGGATAAAGAAGGGGGCGTGTTAGAGCACGGGCCCGTTAAGTGTGGCTCCTAAATAACGGTGCAAGGCATTGTGTTTATGTTGGTGTTGGGGCGGCTTCAGACCTCTGTATAAATCTTGCTTTAAAGTGCTTCCACACTTGTATGAGAACGTGGTGTCTTTAAAGCCTGTTAGGATCACGAGTGTGCGTGCAGTTTGGTGTCGGTCCGACACCAAGTAAATACAGGGCCAGTACACATACCGATACTTTTTACTCGTAAAGGCAGCTGATGGAGGGGAGAGCAGTGTAGATGTCATCATTAATTTGACAATTCTAAATAAATTTTAATGACAACCAAATCACTGTGATTTTTTACCTGCCATCATAAGTAATCAACATCATAAGTAGTTCTGTTGTTTCAATGTATTATATGCTATATATAAATATTTTCATACCCATTTCCAAATAGATAATGAATTTGTCACAAGTCAAAGTATCGATCCCATCTTGCTAGTATCGAGCCGATACCAATACTAGTATTGCTACTGATATTTGCCTCGATTTGTCCACTTCTAGTCTGAAATATAAAGTAGCTAACTGTAGAAAAGCTGCTTGGTGATGTACAGTGATTGCATTGTGGAAAATTAAATTGGCCCAGCAGTGAAATAAATTAGATTTAGCCACCAGTCTGTGTGACATTACATTAAATATGCTGGTGTGGATGTCTGTGCTGCAGAGCTGATGTCACAGATGGAAAAAGGATTCCCAAGCTGTACTGAATTTTAAGTATTTTTACGAATAAAGAAAAGACACGCAGATGGACTGAAATAGCCATTAAAAAAAGATAAGTAACATTTACTTTTTGTTACATCATTCTGAGTCAAAGTACAAGGTCCTGCCTTACTGGATCTGTTGGTGTGTGTTTTGTGGTGTGTACTGTACTACAGGCTACCCTGGCCCCTACACTAGAATCAGTAAATAGATAACCAGTGTGCTGTTTTTCAGGCTGTCGCCGGCATTTTAAGCCCAGTGTACTTGTGATCCTTTCCGGGAAACAGATTTCAGAAAACATTTACAGACACAGATAATAAAGCAAAGTGTCCATTTGGCTAAAATGTATCTTTTTACTGTGCTGTCGCCTTAATCACATTGAAAGAAAAATTGGCAAGTTGTCAAACATAGACCTTGTAAGCACAAAGGTCATTTTTCTGGGTTTTGATAAATGTTAATGCTTTACTTTGCTTTATAACAGCAGTTATATGAGACATAGCTTAAGTTTAAAATATTAGGTAAATGTATGTGAAAGAAGTTGATTTCTTTTCACTGTTATCTGCTCCATGTCCTCTATAGATAAAGGATGTTGCACCAGCAGAGTGATATTTTGCTAGTTATATTACCTTTGTCCCTGACCCCGTCAGCATTCAGCACATTTCCAAATCATTGTGTGTTTACAGGGGTACGTATTTATCAAGGTGTTTCCATGACTGTTTTAGAATATCTGATAATAATAATTGTTTCTGCACATAATTGTGCTGTCTGCTGTCATTTTCTGAATTAGCTTTGGGCTTTAAATGTATATAGTTTTAAAATAGCTGCCATTTCTAATCAAGAGCGAAATTATGGTTGACTAGTAGACTCACATACTGAAGGCTAGGGTCCTTTCAGGGTCCTTTCAGGGTCCTGGTTTCAAGCCTGCTGCAGACTTATTTCCTGCATTGCATCCCCCCTCCTCTCTCCATACTTTCCTGTCTCTTCTCTGCACTGTCCAGTCCAATAAAGTGTAAAATGCCGGCAAATAAAGCAAATACAACTATGTTTTCTTGCTTTTTTTTTTTTCCTTGTTCCATTGTTTTTGTTTGGTTTGATAAATTTCTGAGTTCTTGAATATAAATACGGAGCAGGAAATGAACCGAATAAGTCTTTAAAACAAACAGCAAGTCTGTGAGTAACAGTGGAACATACTCTTTCTAATCAGGTGACTGTGATGACATCTGCTTTGTATCAGCCTTTATCAAGAGTTCACAAACTGACCCACATGTCAGCAGGACTAAAGGGAAAGGCTTTATTTCAGTGTAACCGCACGAGGCATGAGAATGGGAACCGTGTTATCCAGAGTTTTGGTGCGTTCATTCCTGTATTCGATTCAAATTCTGCACCGTTCCTCTCTCAGTTTTTCTCATCCCTCCCACGACTCCTCGAGCTCTGTGCTGCAGCTGTCACATGATGCCAGTCATGTTGTTTGGTTTCCTGTGGTCTGCTGTTTGACCTGCAGCATAAAATGTAATTTTACAAATTATCAAGTACCTCCTTAGGAAGAGGCATACACGTCTGGAAAGAGATCAGATTGCAGTATCTTGCTGGACAGATTGTTTGTGAGGAGACCTTCAGCAGCAACAAAGGAATGATTCATTGACACTTTAATGATGTCCAAATTGGAAAACTTCCTCTTTCTGAGAATCCAGGGTTTTTTTCTTGAGACGGCTGTCTGAGTGTGGCCCTAGGTGGAAACCCAGCTCCTCCCTAATCTCTGCAGATTCGCCTTGTGAATGTGTAAAACGAGGCAGATAAACTAGTGTGGCAGCAAAATACGTGGGAAAGTAGACTTCCATTAACCTGATCTCTTTCACCTTGGTTGCCCTGTGTCAGGTGAGCCCCCCCCCATGCTCCTTGTTGGGTAATCCCCCCCTGAGATTTTTCTTTTAATTCCTTTGTGCTAATTTTTTTTCTTCTTCTTATTTTCAGATCAGTGATGAGGAGCAGGGTTATGACTTGGACCTTTTCTGCATACCAAAGCACTATGCCGCTGACCTGGAGAGGGTCTACATCCCACATGGACTCATCTTGGACAGGTGGGTGGTCCCATTCATAGAGCTATGACATGCCAGAGATTTCCTGCAAGTGGTGGATGAAAGTGCTCTGTTAAACTTGGATTCACTGATTAATGCAGACAAACTTACAGCAATCAGAAATCTTTTAGAAACCTTTGCTTGCTGACACAAACTGAAAAGAAATGACAACTTCTGCTGACTGTCGCAGAACAGTGAGGTCATTATCCTCTCTCTCTTGCTCCCCAAACCATGTGATATCAGGACGGAGAGGCTGGCCAGAGAGATCATGAAGGAAATGGGTGGACACCACATCGTGGCTCTCTGTGTGCTGAAAGGGGGCTACAAGTTTTTCGCAGACCTGCTCGACTACATCAAGGCTCTGAACAGGAACAGCGACCGCTCCATCCCAATGACGGTCGACTTCATACGCCTCAAGAGCTACTATGTAATTGATCCGTCTTATAGTTTTTCTTTAAATCACCAAAGCCTCTTGGAACTTTTTTTTTTTTTACTTAGAGTATACACCTAAAGTGGAAATAAACTAAAAAGTTTGGCTGACTATTAAAAGTTGCTTAAATTATAAAAGTAAAATGCAAAACAGCAAAGTAGGGAAAGGATTCAGCAAATAAATGATGGTCATATGAGGCCATGCTGGTGCCTCTCAGTCAACCCAATGGGGATGCCTGGAAATATAAAGCCTGAACATCAATTAAATTATTAAAATAAAATAAATAAAAAATATGAAGTCTGTCTAGAGCAATGAAGAAACATCATGAACTCAAAACAACCCATAAATGTTGTTTCTAATCATTTTTCTCAGCCTCAGACTTTATGGTTTGACTTTCTGTCTTTGACCTTGTTGCGTCAGTCCATTTGTTTATGCACAGCTCTCTTAGGCTCCTGCCACAGCATTGCAGTCAGGTTGAGGTCTGCACTTTGACTGAGCCATTGATTTTTCTTTTTCAGCCATTCTGTTGTAGTTTTGCTGCTGTGCTTGGGATCTTTGTCCTGTTGCATCATGCAAGTTTTAGCTGTCAGACAGTTGGCCTCATATTTGACTCTAGTATACTTTGGTATACAGAAGAATTGATGGCTGACTCAATGACTGCAAGGTGTCCACGTCCTGTGGCTGCAAAACGAGCCCACATCATCACCCCTCCACTAATGTGGAGCCTTCCATTAAAGCCAAACCTCTCCACTTTGGTCTTTTTCTTTAAAGTTAAACCGTATTATCGTGTTTTGTGAAGAGGCTTTTCAAAAACTTATGTCTTTTTCAAACTTACAGATTTAACATGCCAACTGAGGGCTGTAGAGTCTGTGGAACCAAGAAAGGTGTACTTGGTCTTGTACATGCCTCTGTGTCGCCCTGTGAAAAACTCTTTCTTGCCAGTCTGGAGGTTTCCTTTATTCTTTTCCTATTTTTGTCTGCACAGAATGACCAGTCGACGGGTGAAATCAAAGTAATCGGTGGAGATGACCTGTCTACTCTGACAGGCAAGGTAAAGACAGCTAGCTAAAACTCTACTGACGTGATTAAAAATATTCAAGGCTGGTTTTTGCCCCCTTGTTTTTTCTCCAATCTAAAGTTGCTAGCAGTCAGCATGAACAGATATTTTAAAGAAATACATCCACATTTAAGCAAAGCCATTGTTTTCATGTAATCATTTCTTAAATGTCCTACATTAATTTAAAACAGGCCTGGTTATGTGATTGTAAGTGAAACAGCTCCCACGTAGTTACAGCCTTTTGCACTGTTGCAATCATTCCCTGTGTAATCAAGAGACCACAGCTCTCCTATTCAGCTCAGTTGCATTTTAAGATGACTTGTTTTTCACTTGATTAATTGATTTTTCTTTTTTTCTTACACACAGAATGTCTTGATTGTGGAGGTACGTACTGATTGTTTTTCATCTGTTCAAAGTAGGCAGCTGTTATTTCCAGTAGTGCTTATCTGCGCTGCTCTCTTGTGCTTCTAGGATATTATCGACACAGGGAAGACGATGAAAACGCTATTGGAGCTCCTCAAACAGTACAATCCTAAAATGGTCAAAGTAGCGAGGTAATTCCTGGCTTCACTGAACTGCTGGAGTTTTACTGGAAAGCTGCTTCAGACTGGTGTGTTTCAGGCTGAGGGGTTTTAAGCAGCTAGAGCAGATTTTGATCATCATTTTGGTTTGTGTCCTCAGTTTGCTGGTGAAGAGAACACCAAGAAGTGTTGGCTATCGACCGGACTGTGAGTTGATTATTTGTAACTTGTGAATTCCTAACAGACTTTGGTTGAAGTTCAGCTTATAGAACAGTTTGTTACACTGTAACAATGAAGATGTAAGAAAAGCTTCACATGTTCTTTTCTTTTTCTCCCAGATGTAGGATTTGAGGTCCCTGACAAATTTGTGGTGGGTTATGCGCTAGACTACAACGAGTACTTTAGAGATCTAAACGTAAGTATTTGAAACAGATAAACAGTACCGTGCAAAAGTCTTGAGCCCTCTAATATTTCATTTCTTTTGCTTCCAACCCTTTTAGACTTTATTGTAAGTTTTTAAAGTGGTCTTGAGCCATACTTCTCCAGGTTTTCTTTAGACATTGGCTTCGTTTTCACTCATTTTCATTCCAGAGGTTGTGTCTTTAGATACTTTGTTACTAGCAGCCTGTCTCAAAAAGGCATTTGTTAACAGTTTGACCCAGTTTAACCAGCCATTTAATACTAACCTATGAATAAATCAAGCATAAAAACGCACCCAACTCAAGGGATGAACCAGTGCTGACTCTACACATTACAGGCGACTTGGCAAAGAACTGATTTTAAATTATATCTTTAGGGAACCTGTCGCAGAAACACCTGACACATTTTTACCTTTCCAAACAAAACAGGAACAAAACAAATATCAGTTTTGTTCTTATATCAGTTTCAAGTCTTTGTCTTTTCCACTTGTCTTTATAATTTTCTTCATAACTGCCTCGGCCCTGTGCTCATACTGAGGCCGCTGGCTTGTGGCTGGCTCTGAGCTCTGGATGCTTTCAGCTTTACGCACTTTGACTTTGTCAGATTCTTTAAAATGTCCACGTTCAGCTGGGTGAGGGTGATTTTAAGTGTATCATTGGGTTTGTTATGAATTCTGATGATAATTTTGTTTCAATCGATCTCACAGTGAAGAGCTTAAGCAACATATTAGCATGTGGCTGTAAGAGTGTGCACAACTATTTCCCAGCACCACTGTGTGTGCGTGTGTGTGTGTGTGTGTGTTGTACATACACGAAACCGATCATCTGGTCGTCATATGGAAGGCTGACCGGCCTGTCAGGGTCAAGAACACTGATTCCAGTTCCCAGGCAGTTGATCTGTACATTGAAAAGTGCCAAAGTTACACAATTTTACACGTGTAAAATAGTATTATTGCACCAAAAAAGTGGAAAGTAAAAAAGCTGTTAGCTGAGAATTTGGCATATTTTGTCATGGAAAACAAAAGAAGTCTCCAGCAGATGGACAGTATCTGAATGTCATGTTCTTAAGAAAAGACCTGACACAGGAGCTGAGAGATTAATCTGACCTTCAGTTGATCCATCTACTGTTCACTGAAGCCTCATCAGAAATTCTCTCAGTGGAAGGGAGGCTGTCCGAAAAGCCATTCTTAAGAACGGGAAACGGGGAGAAAACACTGAGGTGTGCCAAATTTCACAAGAACTGGACTGAAATCGGTGCCAACAGCTCTGATGAAGTGATGACTCAAAGTTTGAATCTTTTTTTTGTTCAGCTCGTTGGAGTATGAGTGGAGGAGGTCAGGAGAGAAGAACAACTGTGAGTGCTTACAGCCATCTATAAAACACGGTGGTGTTGTTGGAGATTTGGTTAAAACTAACGGAATTATGAACACAGAAAAGTAGTGTCAGACTTTGATCCAGTTTGCAATACTGAGAATGGCTTCACTTTCCAGCATAAGAATTCAGGCTGTGTGGAAGAATAAACATGGTCATAACAAGTTTGTTGGATCTGTACAAACTCTGTTTTGCTCTGTATATTGTAGTTCCATCTCTGTTTTCGTTTCTGTAAATCGCTACAGCCGTTTCCTATTTTCCTAGCAAAATATAAGAAGTGGCTCAAGACTTTTTCCCAGTACTGTAACTCATATTTTAAAACTATTTTTCTCTTCATACATCTCTGACAGCAGTACTGTATTTTTTCTTTTCTTTTCTGTTCCAGCATATCTGCGTCATTAGTGAAACAGGGAAGGAGAAGTACAAAGCATGAAGAGCACCTCGTAACAGTTTTCAGCATTTGGTTATTTCATTTCCATTTAGCATCGATGTTATATTTCATTGCTTTATATTCTCATGACACAATACGATCAGCTTGCTCAGGGTCCCTGAAGATACACCCAACGTGATAATCCCGTGTTTGTGCTTGAATCACCACGCATGGACACGCAAAGGTTTCAACTTTTTGAATTCGATTCCCTGAGAAAGAATCACGTCTGGGTTTAATAGAATGGATCCCAGCTTCACCTCCAATTAGAATAATGCTTTTATGGTCCCCACATTCATTCCTTTTTAATTTTTTAATTGAGAGCATTTTAGGGAAATGCTGCTAGCTTCAAGTGCAGTCATGTAATTGTTGTGCTGCCATAAGATTTACAGCCTCCTCTTTCATATTTTGTTTTTTGTGTAAAATGATTATTTTGTTGTTGTTATTATTATTATTATTATTATTTGTATTTGTGTAATTCTACCTGAAACTATTAAAATGTTTTTGTTTTTTTATGGGACACCTGAAGAGGAAGTTAAATTTTATTGAAGTGTGTGTATATTTTGGGAGAATACTTCACTTTTCTATGGTACTGTGTTTTGTAACGCTAAAAACACATGAGGTAGAAAAGTAAATTGCTGCTGTCCCTGATTAAATTATGTGGACACTGGTAAACCTGAGAAGAAATTTATGAAAATGAATGAAATCAAAGCTTTAGAGACATGCACTTCCTTTGTGTAACACAAAAGGTGATCCTTTTAATGCTGCAGATATTCAATCACAAACTGTTAATGGTTAAGAATCTTTCATTTGAATATTTGAAATATCCTAATCTCTATCTACATATGTTTTATTCACACATAATTTAATTAAAGGCCCCTTTTTAAAAATGTCCTTTTTGTTTGCAGTTTCGCTAAATTGAATGTTCTGTGTTGCAGCACCAGCCATTAAATTTTTCCACACCAAACCTGAAGGAAAGTTTTTCATTTTAACTTTACAGCATATTGAAATACATAGTGCCAGAAAAATATAAATATTGACAGAGACAGAATGATGCTGCCAAGATTTGGTCTTCCATCTTCGCTCATGAAGATCATGAACATTTGAGCTCCTGTTGTCTGATCTTCATTTGGAAATTGAAGCTAACATTGGGCAATAATTATTTGGTCCCCTGATGATTTGTAAGTTTGCTCTCTTGCACAAAATCTGTAATTTTATAGCAGTTGCATTTTAATGGAGAGAGACAGAATATCAACCAAATATCCAGAAAAAAAAAACAACACAAAAGTTGGTTTCCATGCACTGGTTTCCATGTCATTGAGTGAAATAAGCACATGATCCCTAACTAAACGATGACTCAGTATTTGGTGGAGAAACCCTTGTTGCCAAGCGCAGCAGTAAGACGTTTGCACACAGGAGGAATTTTGGTCCACTCCTCTTTACAGAAACTAAATCCTTTATATTTCTTGGCTGCTGCCTGGCAACTTGAAGCTTCAGCTCCCTCTGCAGATTTTTGTTAGACTGAGGTCTGGAGACTGGCTAGGCCACTTCATGACCATAATGTGCTGCTTCTTTAGCCACGTCTTTGTTGCCTCTGGCTTGTTTTTGGTCAGTGATACGCTGGAAGACCCATCCACAGCCCACCTTCAGGTGTTGTGGCTGAGGGAAGGAGGACCTGGTCCAGGATTTAACGGTGCATGTATCTGTCCACTGGCCCCTCTTGTACTCTTAATAGAAAAACAACCCCAAAGCATCATGTTCCCACCTCCGTGCTTGACTGTGAGGATGGTGTTCTTTGGGTCAAACTCAACATTTCTCTTCCTCCAAAACACAGTGAGTCAAGTTGATGCCAAAGAGCTTGATTATGGTTTCATCTAAATGCAGGACTTTCTCCCAAACCTCTGAATCATTTAAATGTTCACTAGAAAACTTAAAACCGGCGTATAAATGTCCCTTCTTGAGCAGGGGAACTATGTGGGCACTGCAAGATTTCAGCATGTTACTGCGTAGTGTGTTACCAACGGTGGTCTTGGTGTCTGTGGTCCCAACTGCCTTAAGATCGTTAAGAAGCTCTTCCTGTGTAGTTTTGGGCCAATTCACCACCCTTCACATGATCATCCTGACCTCGGGAGCCCCAGACGAAGAGTGCTATATGGTCATGTGATATTTATTCAATTCTTAAATAATCTCACCAACAGTTATGGTCTTGTAGCCCATTCCAGCCTTGTATAGGTCTACAATCTTGTCCCTGATGTCCTTTGACAGTCTTGCTCTTGGTAGTGGAGAGACTGGAATAGAAGAAACTGATTCTGCGGATAAAAGAGATCAGGAGTGTCTGTAATCGGCTTCAATCAATCGGAGGCAGAATTCTGGCTGGGTTGGAGAAGATCAAATACTTATTTGTGACACTGAGTGACATTCAACTCAATTCATAACTTTTACGGAATGTTGTTTGTTCATATTCTGTGTCTCACCATTGAAATGAAAGGTCCCATCATAGCTGTCATGGGGCAAGAGATGGGGTATGCTCTGAAAATGTATCCAGTCCATCAAAGGACTAAGAGAAAGACATTTTACCTAGAGCAAACATGCATGTCTTCAGACTGTGGGGGGAACCCCAGACAAGAAGGCTCCAGCTAACCAGCAACCTTTTTGCTCTGAGGCCAGAGTGCCAACCACTAATTAATAATTACTCTGGTTTCTAATTTGTGCTGTTGACGAAAAGCCACTCATGTTTGCAGATGCACCGCTCACATTTGTTTTCATACTGACTGGATGTTATATTAACTCTAAGCACTCCATTATATTCCAGTTTCATGTGTCACTTCTAATGGAAACTGTGTGTTTCCTCTTACCTCAAACTGAGACTAATCTTAACCATAACCAGCTGTGTTTCATGATGCTTATCAAGACCCAGCCTTAAATTAACCACTTTTCTCTGCCTAGTTTGCCTCCTCACTGCAAGCTTCACTTCATTTACGACCACAAAACTGGCACCATAATAAACATGGTTATCTGCAGGTAGTGAGTAACCCGTGAAAACAGTAAGGACAATCCATCCAAGCCTGCACAGGGCCTCTTGTCGTTGTCTCAAGACCTGTTGTTTTGCAGTAAAAATCTTACTGAAATCTTTCAGCCATAATTATATTATAGATCTGAAAAAAGTGTCCTTACAGAAAACATTGAGACTATACTTCGTAAATTGTATGCCATTCTTTTTCATTTAATCTTTATTGATAACAGGAAGGATACAAACAATATCCGGAATAAGACAAACATATCTGTCTCTGACAAACTATCTCGTCGTTAGCCGTCTTTATGTGCCAGAGTAAAGTTTGATTTCTTTGTGGAACTGGTGAATACGGGGCTTGCCGTGAAACCCTTTGCATGTATGGAAATTGGAGGGGAACAAACGCACGGATGGAGCACAATACTTTCCGCCTGAGCACGCCGGCTAATGGAGCGCTTTTATTGGACAGGCCTGCTAACGCTAAAAAAAAAGGGGGCGTGAACTTCGCTGCTAGCTTTTAGCTCTTGTGTGATCATCTGGGGGATCTGGTTCATTCTTGGCGGTGCCCAGCAGAAGGGTTTATTTTTTTGGTAGTCTGTGGACAATATTTCAAACTGACACGGATTAATTCGTCTTGCGTGCAGTTGTAGCTGTCGGACTGATGGACAAAACGTGAAGTGAGACGGTGACCCGGCCTCTCTCTTTCTGAAAATGGCATTGTGGTTAACTTAGCTAGTTAGCTTATCGGGCTAGGTAGCTGGACTCTTGTTGTCGCTGAGCCAATTGGCTTCCATTAGCTAGCTGTGCGGTGTTAGCTACAGGGTAGGCTGATGAGCATCACTTCATAGTAGCTCGGCTATTTTAATGTCTTTTGTAGTAGATTGAAAGACGAGCATTCAGTTGGTGGACAGAGCGACCATTTGGCTAGTTTAACTACGGCTAGCTCATTTAAGGCGCTAACATGCAGCGGTAGTTTGGATCCAGTCGTCACAAACTGCTGCCTTGCACCAGCAAACCAACTGTTAGTAGGCATTGTGCGGTGTGTATAGCCATGGCTCTCTAACAATCCATCAGGAAAGTTGGTGACCGGTCACAGCGTTACAGACAGGGTTGATGAGGGGCAGCTTCGGATGAGCATACGGCTGCTTTGTGGACTGGACGCCGTTATGGTACATATACAGCGTTAGTTTGCTTCAGCACCGGAGTTACCCTGGGCACGGGGCCTTGCAGATTGCTGAGAGTTATCGACACTGTGTTGGCTTGTCTTAGGTGAGCTCAACTGCCTGTTTACTCATATTGCTTCAAGAACATGTAAAGTTTGCACAGGTTGAAGATCAGTAATGTAACTTTACTGAGTCGGTTCGCCATTTTAAGTTGATGAATCGGTGAGGGGTGGTGGTGAAGCGTTATTTAGCGAAATGAACAGCTCAGGAGTCATGCCACAAGAAAAGATGGAACTGGATCTGGAAATCCCAGCTTCCATAGTTCCAAGCGATGGACACCTGAGAAGATCCAACAGTGCACCCATGATAAATGGATTAAGGTAGGGCAATCTGACTTTAATTTACTGCAGAATTAAAAGTCTTTCCTTATTCACACATTGAAATAAGTTCATTTGCATTGACATGATGGTTAAAGGCGTTTATAATTCGTCTTTGCAGTGATAACTCCCAGGTGTTCCAGAAGGAGGTCCTACGGTGCCGGAGAAATAGCACTACAGTTGTGAACAGGCCCAACATGGTACACTGGTTCATTAAACACACACTGACTTGATTGACATGCCTGAATTACTGTAATAAGTGTTTACTCATCAGCCGTGTCCTCCTTTTACAGGTTCCTTCATCGCCCATTCGGGTCCCGAGTACCAGACTTCATCAAATAAAACAAGTAAGGAATTGAGGTCATTGCAGTACAAGTAATTCCTGTGGAAGTTGAGCTCTCTAGACCAATGTCTACATCGGCTGTAGTGAGAGACATGCAAGAGCAACGCCTTTAGACATTCACAGTCCTTGATCTTAACAAGCTGATCAACTATTAGTATCACACTCCTGCAGGGCAAGTCTTGATTTCCATAAGAAAGCACATGGGTGTTGGTGGTGGGGAGTGGTTCAGTTGTAGCATCTGAGATAAGACTGAGTCTGAAATGGGCTTGTTAATCTTGTACTGTGCCTTGGTGCAGGTCCTCAGTTCATCCAGCAACTGAAGCGCTTCTTCCTGGCCTCCATCAAAAAAAGATGTCTTCCCCTCTCTCTGCCATATTTAATATTATTTTAATAAGAGTACATATCATTTTTATCCAGGGGGAAAACATAATGGGTCCACTTTAAAGAACATAACTCAGAAAAGTTGAAATGATGTGGTGGTAGCTAATGTGATTTTTATAACCTTTGGGTCTCTTTTGTCCTCTTGTAGGAAGAGGGCATAGATGTGATGAACAGAGAAACTGCACATGAACGGTAAGCTATTCATTTATGCACACAGTGTTTGAATGAGGAGATCTGCTGTGTTGTTGGTGACAGGCTGATGACTCCATGTTCTGATTGTTGTTGTGCACTCAGGGAAGTTCAAGCTGCTATGCAGATGAGCCATTCTTGGGAGGAAAGCCTTAGTCTGGTAAAAACTCTGTCCCATATATGTTGCTGCTTATGTTCTGTTGACAGGCAGTTTTGCATGTTTCGGCCCCTGGCCTTTCTTGGTCTCTCTTTATTACTATAGAGAAGACAAGTAGAAACATGCTAGAGTAATGTTGAAACAACTGGGAGTTAACAGGGCCACCAGTCTCTAAAGGTCAGGCTGAGTTGGTAGTATAATACTCCCACACTTGCAGTGCTGTTACTATTGGACCAAAGGATGCTGTAAACACACAGTGAACTGTGAAATCTTTAATGTTTCTTAGAGTGACAATGATTTGGAAAAGCCTGTATCTTCATCTCCAAAGCGAATCGACTTTGTGCCTGTGTCTCCAGCCCCGTCCCCAACCAGAGGAATAGGAAAAAAGGTACGTCTGACATTAACTGTGGTTAGAGTCGCACAGTTATCGCATTACAGTTTCATTAAGTAGATCTAGGCAAATCATTTTGATTACTTGCTATAACCCAGTTGACTAATAATTTAATTATGTGCAGCTTGCAGGGAACAGCTGGCTACAGTGAAGCAGGAGCTTTTTAAGCCTTTAGCCTTTTTCCACTAGTACCTGTTTGGCTCAGCACAGCTCGACTCTGTTTTTAGGTTTTCCATTATGCGGTAGTGCCTGGTAAAAAGATCCGATGCGATCCGGAAATGTGACACCAGCAGCCTGCATTGCACAGATTGGCTAGTCAGTGACATCACTCGATGAGTCATGAGAGGGTCTCCTTCGTGAAAATCAAAACGTCCCTCTTTGAAACCCAGCAACGAGCGTGATGGTCAGAAAAAACACCGTGATCCCAGAGTCTGGCAAAAAGCTGTAGACCAAGCGGGAGATATACCATCGCCTTAACATGTTGTGGTGTTCATGTCTCATACACATGACTTCACAGGACTTTCGGCTGCATTGCTTTAACAACCTCATGCACATCAGGTGTTACCGGATTTTAGTGGAAACCAACCAAAGTCGAGCCACGTTAGGTACTAGTGGAAAAAGGCTTTTAGTTTGCTGCAGCTCCAAGATGCAACATTTTCTCTTAAGAGATTCATTCGGCTTATTTCAAGCTCCACAAAACAATTCAGATTTTTATGTTAGCACTATACTTTAATGTCTCCGTGGTCTGAAACAAACAATTCTTGCTCCTCTTCCTTTATTTGTCCCCCTCCTGAGGTCACCATGTGAAACGATCTAAAACGGAGTATTTGGAGCAGTCTGAAGTTGGTGTTTGTCTCACAAGGATTATTAACATCTGTGAGAGAATTCTACGACAGCAAAGATGACGATAGAAGTTTAATTTTCAGGGTTTTTAAATCCTTATTTTGAGGCAAAGTCTTCAAACTATCCATGTCCCACTGACCAAACAAGTACTCCCGTGATAGTTGCAAAGTGCTATGTCTTACTTAGATTACATTAGATAAAACTTTATTAATCCCTCGGGTGGGTTCCTCTGGGAAATTCGGTTTCCAATAGCACAGCACCGACAGAAGTTCCAGAATGTGAGCGGAATACTATATATACACATATATAAATACAGAGACATATATAAATAAAATATACGAAAGGGATAAATAGAACAAATAGGAATAAGAATGGAACTTCATAATGGGCCCAGTTTAATTATTGTTTCATGTTAGATTTTGTATATAGAAGCCAATATTTATTTATTTTTATTTTTTTGGCTAAATTCTTTTGTTACAATAAAGTCATTTAACATATAGGGAACTCTAAAATATTAGAACAAAAAGATAAAGATTAAGCAGTAATTTTGCAGCACTTGAATGCTATCAGTTGCACATTTATCTAATGCGTTGTCTGTTTTCTGCTCTCCCCCTCTTACAAGAAGCAGTGTTTCTCTCCTTCACTACAAATTCTGGTGAGCAGCAATGGTCTCACTCCCAGCCCGATACCCAGCCCAACACGGCGATTTGGGTGAGTACCAATTCTTTTGAGCTGTCACAGCAGTTAAAGTTACATAAAGAGTTAAAATCTGTCCATTACAGACTTGGCACAATTATGTTTGTAACTTCAGCTCATGCCCACAGTTTTTCGCTGTATTTCCAAATGTATTGATTTTAATTGTGCCTGTTTTCTGTCTTGTTCAGTCGGCGGAGTCAAAGCCCGATCAACTGCATCAGGGCCAGCATACTCGGTCCAATAAAACGCAAAGGTGAGTCATGCTTTAGACATGCTTTCAATGCTCTGTGTAAGGGAGGCTTTGCGCATTAACGCAGCAGCAAATGGGCACACTCCCTCTGAGTGTGTTGCAGTCAGACCTACATCTCCTCTCTGTTTTGGTAGCCGATTTAAATGTGTGTACATCCTGGCATTTGTAACCTCTGACCCTCTCTGTGTTTATACGGAGATTATGAGATTGACCTCCCACTCAAAAGAGACGAGCTGTGATCGCATCAGTTTGCTGGTGGCGTCCTAAAACAAACTTTAGCTACCTTAAGCATATTTCACTCGATGTTTTTAGGGTTTAGGCGTCAGTCCTCTGACTTGTCTGGTGTAACCTCTGCACATTGTTCTCGCCGTGAGATCAGGGGCCACTTTGTTTTACAATACCTTGCTGAGGGAGGAGTTAATCATGGCCAAGGTGTTCATCTGTTTTGACCTGAGAGACTGGTGCTCACATCCAGTGATTAATGCCTGATTTAGACTTATTTAGGAAATCCACGCCATAACCGGAAACTGCTTTTAACTCAATAGGCTGTGACCTTCCACACCATTCAGTCTACGTGAGATTATGTTGAAAGGTCACAGCGAAGGGTTAAAAAGGGTTTCTGATCATGATGTAGATTTCTTTTATGGTTGGAACTAGGGTTGGATGATTTGCTCTATAGTTCCCCCATTATGGCAGCACTATCCACCCTCTATAAAGCATAATGTGTCAAAAAATTCTCCCAAAAAGCAAAAACAGCTGGTGAGTGGGCTCATTAAGTTCCAGTTTCTAAACCATCATGCAGTCAGAAATATCCTGTTAGTGTCTTCTGTTATTTAATGATGACCGATTTGAAAACCTGCAGAAGTCTGGGCATGAACCTGTGTGCTCTCGGACATATCTGTGCTGGAAGTGTTGGTTATGGGAGGGTTGTGAACATGCAACTTGAAACTTGAGTGAAGCAAATTCAATTTATTAAGAATCTGATGATGTTTAATTTAATGCATCAAAGGGGAAATGAGGTGAAAGTCATCTTGATTGGTGAGCTCTGATGTTATCGTCCGTCAGCGCGACCGTAGTCAGAAGCCATCTGTTGAACATGTCGGCCTTGAAGCTTTGATTGTAATGAAGAATGTATTTGTAAAGAAATGTGGTACGTCTAAGAACTGAATACATTTTAAATGGTATGAAATGCATATATGTTAATCATCACTGTTCTTAGACTACAGGACAGATGTTCTCGAAATGAGTCTTCTGTGGTTTTTATATTGATGAAGTTAATTTTTAAGTGCTGTGGTGCAGGAAATGCTTGTTAGGCTGGTAGGGCTGTGCGATATGACCAAAATCTCATATCCCGATATGAGACATTTATCGTCCCGACAACGATATATATCACAAAATCTTTACATTTTCTGTAAATTCTGTGAATCTCGGGCATCTCGACTTGGTTAAAGTGTTTTCAGCTGGGCGTTGTGTACCTGGAGTCGAGTGTTACATAAGTTGAAAAGGCCACAGTTTTCTTTGAGTATTACACGGCGTGCTGCGGGGAAACGCCTGTTCTAAGGTTTTATTTTTTAGCACCTGACGGCTCTTTTTAGCTTCTCGTCCGTAAACGCTCTGCATACGATTTCACATGATTCAGTTTATTTTGAAAAATCTGAACAGGATCTTCAACTTTATTGTGAAAGGTTTATGTGGAAAACAAACAAGCGGACGGCGGAGCCAGGCGATGATTTTACCGTTGTTGTTGCTAATGACAACGCTTAAAAACAGTCCCTTGTCTGTCCGTAGTGTGGTTATATTAAATATAAGAGAGAGAGAGAGAACTTTAAGAAATTCTACATTGACCATCAAAACAATGAAAAAATATTGCTGTAAACAGTTTATTTTGCGACACCACGAAACAAACGATGGCGTATAATATGAAACGATAGACGTTTCATCTGATATATCTCGTTATATCAAACAGCCCTATAGGCTGGACATGCTAGCCGATGTTATACGTGAGTTAGAAATATTTTCCAAACAGACTTGATGATGCTGTGCTTGTGTGCCATATCTGTGGTTAAACCGTATCATAATGGTTCATGGAAATAAAGATTCTTGGAAGAATAACAAACATTTGACTTGTGATCTGGACACTAAATGTTAATGCCACACAACTCGGTTTGGTTACATGTCTGACGAGCAGTCTCAACTCAAAGTCTCAGTCTGGGTCATCTGAAATCAACCTGCTCTTCAGTCAACAGACTGGCTGCATGTTATCTCTAAATTGAGTAAATCAGAGCGAGCATATTAAATCATTCTAACCTGATTGTTTTAAAGTGAAATAACATTATATGAGAGGGTAACAAGTGTCACATCCAGCTCAGGCTGGTTGTGGCTGCTGCAGCCGACTGATGCTGCAGCCAGTAAATGTGTACCTGTGTATACACACAGACGGTTAAAGTAGAGTAAACCTATTGGAATATGCGAATTCTGAGAGGTTCACATTTGAAGCCTTAATCATTAAACATGACATTTGTTTTGATTTTTGTGTGTGGGTATGTACTTTGTGGTCCTCTGTTGACAAAACACTGCCACGCTGCAGATTGAACGTGCTGTTAATCAGTATGGAAGTGACTAGATAAAAGTTCAGTAAGTGTAAACATTGCCTGTTCATGTGCCTGGCTCTTTTGTGAACAGTCGCAGAGCTCACGTGTCGATTTCTAAATGTTGGATGCCTTTTACTCTGCAGGTGAGATGGAAACCGAGAGTCAACCCAAGAGGCTCTTCCAGGGGACCACCACCATGCTGTCCTCGGATGTCTCCAACCTGTCAGATCTCAGCTCCTGGTAAGGAACTCTTAGGCCCATCAACAAATAAGAAGCTGCTTAGATAATGATGAGCTTTTGAGTGCTGAGGCAGGTAGGCAGACACACTGGCTGTAAAAGCTAAGCTTGATTACTAGTCACCATTTCATAAATGGAAAAACAAGGAAACCCCTACATGAAGAGGATTTGAGTAATTATTATGGGATTTTATTGAGCCTTGTTGATCCTGATTGGAATCAAATGGCAGTCGCCTCACTGGCAGCAGTTTTATTTAAGAAATATTTACTTCCCATAGGAATCAAAGTATATTGATTCTGGGGCAATTCTGTCTCAAAGTTGAGTTGGTGTGAGTGCTAACATTTGAGATTTTGAGCAGTGCATTCATTCAGGGTAAATTAGTTATGCAAGCCTTACTGAAGACTTCCTTTTTCTTCCCTCTCAGTCACTCTCCAGACTTACTGGATGGAAGCCTCAGCAGCGTGGGCTCCTCCACCGACTCGCCAGGCAAAATGGAGGGAGTGTCTCCTTCCTCGTCCAGCAACTCACCCTTTGCTTCTCTCCAGGATTTGTCTCCCAAATGAGCATGGGATATCTAAGACTTTGAAGAAGAAAAAAAAAAAAGAGTGGAAAAGACTTCTCCGTGGAACCGGTTTCCTTTTCAGACCCTTCACATTGCCAACTACATTTCCTTCAAGTGGAGTTTTCCCCACACTTTCTTCTGACTGGCTGTTTTTTGGCTACCTTTATGGAGGGTCTCGATTTTAAGGGACTACAGCCATGGATGTTTTTGTGTAAGATGTAACCCTAGTAAAACTAGGACTGATAGAAGTCGCTGCGTACACCAGCTGCTAATTGATCTTGGATGGTGCCAGGCTTCGTAGGGATACTTCTAAGTGGCTGTTGTGTAAATCTGTCCTACCAGTTCCCCTCACCAGAGAGAGAGAGACATTGAGCACTGGACATAAAGACTACTTCGATGTGTATATTTCCCTGTTTTTGTGCTGGAAAACGTCTGGCCCACTGGCCGTGGTGTGCACACAGTCTTTAGATTTTGTAAGAAAAGATTTAACTTATTGTTTTCCTGCTTCAGATATTGAGCAGATATTCTAAATATTTTTATGGTATAGGCTGTGAACTGTGGTGTTTGCATTTTTTTTTTTTTTTTTTTTCTTTCTTCCCTCCCCTTCAGCTCCAAAAAAATGATTTGCTGCTACTTTAATTGCTAATTCTGAGCAATTAACGCACCCAGTGGTAAATCATGATCATTCCTGGTAGTCTCAACACTAAAAGTTCCTGTGTTCTTATCGGGATGATTTTTGTAGATAAAAGTGGAAATATGACTTCTTTTTTTTTCCCTTGTTCCTTCTGGCAAAGTGTTCTTATTTATGGACAACACATTTGTTATAAAATTGGATTGTGATAGCGTTCTATCTCCAGTAAACCATCTGTGCTGTCATTTACACCAAATCAAGTGACTGCTGGAACACGAGGCAAAAAAACAGCACCATCACATTGTGAGTAAAGAGACTGCTCTTTCTGCTGTGGTTACATGTTTTTTTTTTTTTTCTTTTCTTTTCTTTTTTTCAACGCGTATTGCACAGGATGCTTGGTCCTGTAGTGTTTCAGCCTGTGTGAGTCTTAAGCAGGAAACAACTAAAACTAAATTTGAAGAAGAAAAAAGTCCAAGGAGTACAGTATGTAGAGGTTAAAGCCTGCACTGTGATATTTGCACCTAAATTTTGTTTCAGATGTCATGACCCCAGTATTCATATCCATCCGTATAACTCGATACTTCCAAACCCCTCTGTGGCTCTGTAACCTTAAATGTTTATGTACAAAAAGGAAGTGATTGTAAATCATTTTATGGGAGTGTGCCCTTTTAATTTAAACAAGTGTGGTTGCAGTTCACTTACTGAATGTTTGGGGGTTTTTTCTCCCTTTTTTATACAAATAGGAAAATGTTGGGGGTTTCTGCTTGCCCGGCTGTTAAAGTTTTGTTTTTGCTCCCTTCATGATGTGTTCTTTTTCTTCTGCTCATTTTATGAAGTGTTCAGGGCATGAACTTAGCAAATGATATGCTATACTGTATGTCTGTAATAGAGGCTGTAATCTGCCAAGCTGGCTAACCCCTTGCCTATGCTCGTCTTTTGTGACTGCTATCGTAGCGGACATCAGGAGTAAATAAATTATTTCATTATTACGCTTTTGTATCTGTGTTCTTCTTTATTAGCGCTCGCATATGGAAGACCAAAACTACCAAAATAAAAAAATTCCCCAAATATTAGTCCAATGGAAGTTGAAGTTGGTGGGGTCTTCTCAGTTCATGACTTCCAAAAAAAAAAAAGGAATGAATTAAATATCCAATTAAATGCACTGAATATCATATTTAAAAGATGCATATAAAAATAATGCATGGGGAAAGTAAAATGGGAAACATAAGAAACATTATATGGAAAAGTTTAATCTGAATTGCAAGTTTCAGATTTCATAAATTATGTTACCAGTATTTTTATATGACATTTGGTGCAGTTATTTTTACTTTTTGAGTCGATTATTTATTGATTTTTGTCAGTTTTAGTACTTCATAAACCAAAATATACAAATTAAATGCAGATGCATCAAGGAGCAGGATAGTGTTACAGTGTTACCAGTTCTTCTAGATGTACACTATATTGCTAAAAGTATTCACTCGTCTACCTTCACATATGAACTTGAGTGACATCTGATTCTTAATCCATAGGATTTAATGATATAGTGATAACAGCTTCAACTCTTTAGGAGTGAGTTTATGGAAATGTTTTACCATTCTTCCAGAAGCACATTTAAAAATAAACTTTATTTATATAGCACTTTTCAAAACAGAGTTACAAAGTTCTTCACATTTGTGAGGACACTGATGTTGGATGAGGAGGCCTGGCTCACAGTCTCCACTCTAATTCATCCCAAAGGTGTTCTGTCAGGCTGAGGTCAGGACTCTGTGCAGGCCAGTCAAGGTCTTCTACACCATACTGGCTGTGTGCCTCAGCATCCACTGACACCACTCTATGATTTTACTGTTGCTGTTGTTCCCAGTTGCTTCCACTTTGTTATAATATCACTAACAGTTGACTCTGGAACAGTCATAGAAATGTCATGACTGGACTTGTTGCACAGGTGGCATCCTATCATGATACCACAGTGGATTGACTGCTCCTGAGAGCGACCCATTCTTTCACAGATGTTTGTAGAAACAGTCTGCATGCGTAGGTGCTGGATTTTATACAGTTGTGTATGGAAGTGATTGGAACCCTGAATGATTTGGATGGGTGAGTGAATACTTTTGGGAATATAGTGCAAGTCTTACTGCTGCTAACTTGGGATCATTGTCCTGGTGCATGACCCACTTTCAGCCAAGCTTTAGCTGTCAGACAGATTGACTCTAGAATACTTTGGTATACAAAGGAGTTCATGGTTTTAACGATAGTTAGTTGGTAGTAAGGGGCCCAAAGTGTGCCAAAAACACTGCCCAACTGTTTTTAGCCGACAGATAATTATGTAGCTTAATACTGGCAAGTCTTCTGCTTAAAATGCCTCAACAGAGACATCTGCAGGCTAAAGGGGGCAGAGCCTGTGTGAGTGTGGGCAGAGAAAAGGACAGCAGTTTTTTCATGCTGATGCTTGTTGTACCACATGGTAACAATTGTGCAGTTGTGATAATTGTATCATTATTAATATATTATTATTATTATATGTAAAAGTTTGTTTATTGGAATAAGATTGAACTCTGAGCATTATTAACTAAGAAAAGATAGCGACAGGTAATTTCCTATTATCATTATGATTGTGCTGTGGTGTTTACAGGATACACAGTGGTATTCCCCTCTGGGCTTTTTAAAGGGAAGCATAAATGCTGAGATAAAATCTCAGTTTTGTTTCTCATCTAAGGCTTTGGGAGTTCTTTCAAATTATGTTCATTACGTTATGTTACGTTACGTTTCAAGCCCAGATATACTTCATGTTTCAGTGAGTCACTTTTGAGATGCAGTTTTTAAGAGTTAAACTATGTTTCAGTATCTCAGTTTTGTTTGAATAGCTTGAAGTAAAAATTCTAAAACACAGGACTCCACACTGCTGGCTCTGCAGGAAGTGGTGATAGAGAGAGTTCTCCGAGTCCTTCTGATCACTGCATCTCAGATTTTGAATAAACTCTCCACTGATGTTAGAAAGGCCACTTTGAATTGAATCCCTGCCACTCACACAGCAACAGAAAGCCAGGCCACCGTGTCCCGCTCCATGAGAGATCACATGGTCCAGACCATCCTGACAGGAATCAGAGAGATGTACACACAGCACACTTTGCACAGGTGCTGCTCATTGAATCTGTTGGTAACAGTGAAAGGTGCCCGATGTTTCAGCCAGAGACCCTCAGTTTGCATGCTGCCTAATTACACTGAACTTTGTTTTCAAGACAGTCCCTCAATAATCAGTCAATCATATTTTACTTTTGTTCTTTTCATTTTTATCCATTCTCTGGATTTTTTCTTCAGCGGGACACAAACTAGGTGCTAAGCAGAGGGAGAGCGGGACACTTTAGATAGTGGTGTCCAAGCTGAAGTATTCACAGACGCTTATTTGTGCTTAAAATATTCTTCCTTAGATGTGATTAAAAACAGAAGTTAAAATAAGTATTTGTGCTGTTAACATGTGTCCATGTGGGGATGATGACTGTGGAGAAATGACTACTCGAAAAAAATGTAGGTTATTGGATGCAACAAGTTCCGACTTTATAATAGTCCTTTACACTGTTTGTTTGGGGTGGCTTTGACCACCTCTTCTCACTCCTGGTTGTATTTAGCTGTGTTTTATTAATATTTATGTAATTTCATAGTACTTATATTATTATCTTAATACTTCATAGCACGATGTGTGCATATGTCTTGCATGCCATCAGACAACCCTGTGCACGCCTATCCTCCACCATCTTTGGTGCTGGAAAATGCTTCCACAGATTTCAGTTCAGCATCCTCTTGAGTGTCACGTCCCTCTCTGTATAATTTCTTCAGTGTTAATACTCTGCCTTATTTACAGCTTTAGAGGCAACTGGTTCCCAAGCGGCTGCAAATCATGTTGCTTTGAGATGACACCCCTCCCCTGAGGTAGACCGCCGGATAATTTTCAGTCACCATCATTGCAAAACTAACAGGAGCTTTATTGTCCTGTTCTGTGCCGTGTGTTCTCCTGACATAACATGTAATGTGTAAAAAATAAAACAGAATCTATCTTTGAACGTGACACACTACAGCTGTATTGAGACTTTATTAAACATTTGATAAAGCACGGCAAGCGAACCATTCTTCTTTCAAGAGAAGATCCCTCCTTTGGTGACAGGTACAAGTATCTTACTGCTAACAAACTTAAAGCCCACTCATACAAAGTATCCACACATGCAAGGAACAGCATTTAGTCTTCAGTCTACTCTAAAATGCTTTAAAAAAAACATAAATTTAATAATGGTAACAGGTAACAAAACTTTAATGGCTTTATATACAAGTACCGCGTTTGCATGTTGATTCCTTCACACTGAAATGACCACTTTCTTTCACATAATGGCAACAGAGTTACAGACAATGTGTGAGGCCAAACAACAGCAAACGGCCTCACGCTTCTTCACAGGCCCTTTTTCTCAGGGACAGCTCCCCTCACTCTGACCTTACACATGACAGGTCTTCCCATTTATCTCACTTTAGTTCCGTGTATGTATTAACACAAATGTGTAGATTTGAAAACAAGTATGCTAAAATGTATTTTTCAGAGGATGAGGTAATCGAATAAGTACCCCTGCTCCCCTGCTGTCAGCTCTACTTTTTTTTACTCATAGTAGTGCCTCTGGTGGGAGAATGTTCTCTTCATGTTTCTGTTTCTTTTTCTTCCCTCCTTTCGGCTCACGGCACTTCATGTGCGTAGGATGACCATTGTAAGAAGCCCTAAAATATGACAAGAAATAACACCGGGTATTATAAACTGCATCGCATGATTTGTCAAAACAAACAATGTGGTTCTCACTTGAGAACTGAACATGCAACTTCCTTCTGTTTTTACTCACCGAGAACATAAGCAGCTACAAGTTTCTTGTTAACACTTAAGTGGAGGTAGACAGGCACAGTAGATTCTTGCTCCCCCAGTGTCGGGAGCATCAGGGCGGCCATACACACCAGCCCAAGCAGTACTGTCAACAGACTGGGTCCTCCAGCAACAGGACGGCTCTCTGCAAATGTCACATACACACAAATAAACACACTTAGATTCAGTGCAATCACATGTGTAACTCAGAAAAAGCCTGGTAATTTACCAAACTAACTTAAGCTGCTTCCATTTAAGTCTGAAGGGGGACCCAATAGTTTGGCCAAATAACAACATACAGCAGATTATGTGCACTGAATTAATGTGGGTATAATTAAGCATATTATTTAAAACAAATCAACACAGGGTTGGAGGAACAATAATATAATTAGAATAAGCGATATCCCCTGAAATGCTCACCAATTGAATTTTGTGATAATTTGGCTCCATCTAGTGGCAGTTTCACACAGCAGCGCTTTCCCCTCTTTCTCCTACCTGTCTGGAATGCAGTCTGTTCAAAAAACTCGCTGTCAGCAATTCGGCGTTCCTCATCTTGGGGCCGGGGGCTAGGCGGGTCCTGTGAGGCAGAGGGACGGAGAGTGGCCGTCACCTCTTTGCGGCCCAGAGCTTTCCGCTGACTCTGCTCTGACACCTGCAGCCGGAACTTATCGTAGACCCCATAATGGCATGCGCGCACATCTCGGTGTCGGATTACTCTGCGTGGATGCAGAACGTTAGCCGTACAGACAGCAATAAATTAATCAATCTGCTAGTTTAGGTTCACCAAAGCATGAACTAACTCACATATCAACGCAACACTGAGGCTTGACGGCTCCAGTTGCATCCACCACGGTGTACTTGTTTGGCGCTGTGCACAGCACTGACAACGAAGAAAACAATACACGACGTAGCCATATGATTGGACATCCAAAAATGAACATAACAATTATACGGAAACACAGAGATGTTGTTTCGATCTGCTCACTGACCTTTAAACTTGAGGGCGAACTCATAGGGATTGTAGAGCGTGAGCACCTGTTTGTGAGACGACTGATCATCCGCATAGAAGACGAGCTCATTGGGGAACACGAACACGGGAAGGCTTCCTCCCACCAGCTCAGGCGGTCGATGCTGCTGCTGCTGCATTGGCTCCCGCTGAGCTCTACCCTCTGCCCAGGCCCCGCCAACTCTTCTCTAGTAACTCTCAAGCTTTGTGAGCTCCCTTCAGGTAAACAGCACTTCCCACTCTCAGCTCCTTAGGGCCATGACGTGATACTGTGAAGAGACACAAGAGATGAAATGCAAAATACACCAAGAGACAACAACCTGCCACTCTTTTACATTTTATGAAACTCTAATAGGTTAGTAATAGTGTAGTGGTAATACATTTATTTCATTTATTCACATATCTCCCATAGCTTCTAGTTACCTTACACTTTACTGTGCCTGTTTGTTTACTTTAGTGACCTGAAGGAAGCCAGAGTTTCTGCCCACCTTTTAGATGCTTTGTCTGTTTAGCTTCTCCCCCACCTCTGTGGGTTCACACCCTCTGTTCCCTCACCCCCACTGCATAACAAAGAGTGAAGCCATCCCCCGCCAACAAAAGTTACCCCCACCCCCATTGCCTTCATTATATTATGATATCCTAGTATATTTAAAAGTACATTTAAGCATTTATAACTTAATTAGATTCTAGATTTACTTTGCTCAATTTAAAGCGAAAACTAAAATTCTATCACTTATGTGATTAAAAAATTAGTTATCTGATATAGTGATATTTTACACTCACCTAAATGTTTTTAGTTTAGTCGATTTTTAAATTCAAGAGTGTAATAAGATATTTACATTGATAAACATTAAAACCTTTTTTAAACCACCTGAACCCATGTCTTTGAAACTTGAGCACAGCAGGGTTTTGTTATATACTGATAATCCTACACGTGCAAGATTTTAACGAGACGTGTATTTTTAAAGGCAAGTACTTGAAACAAAACTCAGAACTTAATGACAAGCGAGAAAGCTAAGGCAATTTCACTGGTACAACTTTTTATTAAAGGCAAACAAAGTTAACAAAGTGAACTCCATGTGCCTGGTCACGTGGTCCTTTGTGTTTACATGGTAACGGAAGAGCTCGAGGAGCGAGACCTGTGGTGTCGTAACACTTTTTATTTTCTACGTATTGTTTGCTCCACGTCAGAAAAACACAATAACATCACTACATTTGAAGCACAATGCTGCGAAGTCACTTTCAGTATATGAGATATGATTTGTTATTAAGTTATCTAGATTTCTTTAGGATTTCGTTAGTGTATATAAACTCAAAGCTGCCTTTAAAGCACAGGCAACAACGTAAACAGACACCAGAAATTAGTTTTTCGTTGAATATTTGACATAAATCTATAACAAATGAGATTTTAAAGTAATACGGTTCCCATTATTAAGTAATACCGATGGTATAACATGTTCTTGTTCTGCTCGTGTAATAACACATATTTTCACTGTATGCTAACGGTGTTCAATACTGATGGCTAGCGTTAGCCGGCTAAGAAAACCCAGCTGATAGCAAATTGCCTCTTAAACGTTGTCTACAGCAGTGTCATTTCAGAAAGCAAAGCGCAGATTTATTTAATTTCAATAACAAGTCAGAAGGAAACTTTACCTTGTTGTCAGCACACGGGTTCGTGAAACGTTAGAGCTGTAAACGAGATCTGTGCTTCTGCTCCCACCCTGTTGTTGTTGCTCCTCAAGCCTTTTTTTTCTTTGTGAATAATTGTACTGCAGACCTCGCGGTGCATGCTGGGATGGCAGAAGGCGAGTACGTGAGAACGTAAATGTTCTCCCAGCACGCGGGCTAACGTGTTTATTACAATTTCATAACGTTTGGATCGGAGAAAACTTTACCCCCCAGGCATAATTTAATTATATTTGCACAATGCTTTGACAACATAACTGCTGTGAAAAAAATGTGCTCAAATGTAAAGTATACTCACAGTTTCCTAGTGCAATAAATAGTTTTCTTTAACATATAACGTATAAATAGGCCAACTGAAAACAAGAAATAGCCTGTTTTAAACTTCCACCAGGCATGAGGTATTTTTGTAAACTGCTGGTATAAAGTTTTAAAACTTACTGTAATTTTAATTTTTCCGTTATTTCTTAATATCATGGTAGCATCGAAGCACACTATTGTGACTCCAGTATTGTCGGAGTTACCACCATTACGGCCAAAAGATGCCTCAATCTTTTCTTTCTGTAGCGAGAATTATTTTCCCGCTGTGGTATTTACAAACTCGAACATGCATGTGTAAGTTTCTTCCCCAGTTTTTGTTGTTTTAGTTAACAAGGTCATGTAACTACATGCGTTATTATGTTAGTCAGAAGGACGGAGCCTTTGAGACGTCTTGAACGCAGCAAAAGAATCACATATGTGGGCGCGCGCGTGTGAGGTTGTGATGGGGCGGGAGGGGTACGGTGCAACTGGCAAGAAATTTCAGGTCTAAGAATATAATTCTCACACTGCAACAATCAGTTATGTGGCTTCAAACTAGCCTCAAGGGACCACAGATACGAGGGTACTATACCACGCTTTTGAATATCCACCCCCAACACCAGGAGACTGACAAACTGTACTCACGAGCCATTTCGACTTCGTTATATCTGTGCTTGAGGGGGCGTGGTCATTCCCATCGGACTCGGCCAATGGCGTCGCACTGGAAGGAGCTGGGCGTTCCATTCGGTTAGGAGCAGAAGTTGAACAGCGCGAGCCGAGACAGAGCTCTAGAAAGGCAGATAGGGAGAGGGCAGAGGCAACGGCCCTCTACTGGAGGGGGGGCTTATTATAACAAATATATACACACATGTGTGAACTGTTGGGCTGCACGATAGGTCATATGTGGATAATAGTTATTTTAGAAAAGCATATAACTGCGGCTTTACATTTAAAATGCCTATTTTACTTTTCCTGTTAGACACGTCCGCCTCTATGAATCAGCGCACTTATTTGGGTACGACGTATCTGGACGTTGCTAAAGGCGCGGTTGAGGTCTTTATGAAGGTAAATAATGATTTTACCCCGACCTTTTTCAGCACGTATGCACCTTTGGTTAGCTTAGGGTTCCTTGGGGAAGATAGGTCAAAATTAATATATGTTGTTTTGGTTTTCTTTTTTGACAGCTGCGTGCCCGAGACCCGGCTAGTAGAGGCGACAGGTACATGCTAGTTACATTCGATGATCCACCATACGGAGTGAAGGTAATTAGCAACTGATGCCATTTTTACATTTTACAAGTCGTTCGTATTTTTCTGTCAGTGAGATTTTATTGTCCTTCTGGTTTGTAGTCAGTGTTGGGCGGCTTCCCGGTGGCAAAAAACGGCAAATTAGTGCTCCAAATACTGGCAAACGCGGAGCTGCACTGCCTCCGAACATCCAGCAGACATTTTGCTTTTGTGTTGAGAAAAGTCTCGGGCGTTGAGATGGAGGCGTGGAGATTTATTATCAGCTATGACGTCGCTCTTTTTTTAATATAACAACGTGTAGACTGGTCAAAGAGCCCGCCGATCACTTTTAACCCCGCCCCTTGCACCAGTCACGCATTGCCATTGGCCAATCTGGTCTGAAAGTTGATAAGCCCTCTTCATCATGAGATTTCTTTTTTTTTTGTGTATTTTTATGAGTTCGCTCATGTTCTCATTATTCATATTATAATTATTTGTCATCCCGATACGAGTGATCGTCATGTCTTTGCATAGGAGCAGTAGTCTTCATACATGCACAGACACACAGGAACAAATAAGAAATACAACGTGGGAATCACTGCGATAATTTCACGGGGTTAATGTCAACAAAGGTTTCCTCACTATAATCTGTTGACATGTTTTATGACCTGACACATATCTCCATCTGATCTTTTCATTCCCAATAAAATACAATCCACATGAACCCCTAAGATCCCTGGTGTGCTTCAGTGGCTGCTCTCTACACTATATTAGGTCTCTCTAGGCTTCCATAACTACAAGCCATACTCTACTACTCAACACAGCGTGCAGGGAGCTTACTTCATCCTGTGCCATCAATGCCTGGAGAAAACGGAATAGTTTGCATGCCTCACGACCAAGAAGCAAAATGCTCCAAGCTGAAGAGTTAATAAATGTACAAAAGCATATGTTAGAAAGCACCGCTCAGCTCACAGTGCACTTGCAATGACAAATTACTTCCACATTTCTGCTTTTTATAATCCTCTCAAAAGCTGAGTTATTGTTTACTCTGAACAGTTCAAACAGCAGCGGTGTTTTTAAAGACACCGAAACCAGAAGTGAGACTCTGAAATCATATCTCATGATAATTAAATGCAAACTATATGACACAATATTTTATGCTCCATCTTTATATGCCCAGTCATTTGGATAATATACTTAAAATCATTATTATGGAATTATTATTATTTATTATTTAAACTAATTCAAGGTTTCAAAAAAGCTTATTTTAAATTTAAAACATTCAACTCATTACTATTAATCTACTCAGTTATACTTTTGACTACGGTGTAATTACTTTTTCGCCAGTATGCTAGTTTAATAATTTCTTCTGTAACTTTATCATCTTGTGAAATAGGTTGTAAAATGTAGTGAAGTTAGGCAGCTCTGAAGTTTTTGTTTTCCTGTTACAAAACGTTTGTTACAATTAGCAGCTGTTTGGTTTAACCCAGTAAACTTCTTTTCTATTGGCAAATTTGGCAGTTTAAAAAAAAAAATTCATATACAGGCAATATGTGTTAAGTAACACAGTAACAATTTGGATGGGATAATGGAAGCAAGTACAAAGTGCAAGTTTGCTCAATATCAGTTTATTTGTACTTATAAAATCATGCATTTTTAAAACTGACATTTATTTGAGTAAAGCATATCAAAATTCTCAAATTTCTCATTTATGCATATTAATGTGTCATGTATAAGCGCTGTGATGTATGCCATTTGCTGTTACTGATGCTACACCCTGCAGCCATATTATATGCATGAAATATATTGAAGTAAAAAAAAAATATAGATGAATATGGTGAAGGATTTTTTGCATTTGCTGTTGCATCACGTAAGTTACATAATGCACTACATAATTTTTCTGACAAATGTGAAAACTTCACACCCAACTTATTAAGATAAAGAAAAATGATTATAGTCATATGGTCAAATGATATATGCTCTAAGTAAATTATTTATATAATAAATTCTATTCCCACTATTTGGAAACCTTATATTTTATTAAAAAGAATCTGAAAGCGTGAATTAGCAAAAAATAACTGCAGAGTGGGTAAAAAATATCTCTTGTATTTTACACTCCAGTTTTAAAAAGAATTAGAAATATCAGTGTTAAGTTTTTGTTATCTTTTTTGGACATAACTGAAAAACCTGGTGTTAGTGGAAATACAGATATGTTACATCATAATTTTGGAGGGTATTTGCATTCATATATCAAAAAAACAACAACTTCTATCTGATGATTTGAACCAAAACTTGCGTGAACGTCATCACTAAGACCGACTTTATATCATCAACACCAACACATATACAATTCTGTTATTTGCCAGCAGATATTTTTGTGTTACACAGGTAAACCCAGATCTGTTATCCAATGTTATGTTCGGATGACTGCAACAAAGACGAAGATAGACTGTTTCTCTTCATTGACCTTCATATTAAATTAAGGCAAAAAGACCATTTTTAGCTCACATCTCTCTGTGCAGCTCTGCAGCTCATATTGAAGCAAAAGCTCAGGCTTCAGACTCCAGGATGATGAGAATTTTATACTTTTGATAAAATAAAAAACAACAACAATTTTTTAAAAGCAATATAAAAGTTGTATGTCAATTTAAAGCTCTCACAATCAGTAATCCAAAATTAACTGAACAATTAATAACCAAGTGTAATGGTAAAGGTGGCACTAATATGATGATGTCATATGTATGATGTCAGTGAGAGCTCATATCTCCAATCCGGTCTTTAAGTAATGACGTACGAACTCTGCTTCCGGGTCCAAACTACTCTGCATTTATTAAGGCTGTTGTGTTTTTAACATGTTTTAATGTTTTGTATCTTGTTTTATTTAATCTGAACAAGCCCCTAAAAACAGTCAGTGATCCCTGTCGGCCTCTCTCGCTTTTTATTACCACTACTCATTTTAAAGCTCAGTTTATAAAACCTTACGATGTAACTACAGCCCAGCCCATGCAGCAGTATATTAATGACTAACCTCGTATTGTGGATGGATTATCTCAGTTGTTCTCCTGACTGAAGTTTGGTCCGTTTACAGCATCCTGCCATGTGATTGCATTTGTCCCTAACCATCGGGAACCCTTAAGTTAGCGTTCATCCTCCAGCTTCACTGTGTTTATATTATGCTAAACATACCTCTAGCTAGCCACCATGTAGCACATAATTATATACCAGCTAGCCCAACTTCAGTAACCCTACAACGTCACTGCTGTTTAGTTTCCTGTCTTCATTTATGTCAGAAGTGATGGTAGAGCTGTACGTTTGAATTTTTTCAGAAATCCCCCAGTCAGAACATGGTATACCAGCGGTCCCCAACCCCCGGGCCAACGACCAGTACTGGTCCGTGAGTCGGTTGGTACCGGGCCACGGGAGTTGAGGCTCGGGTGTGAAATTGATGGTTTTCACTGATTTTATCGTTAACTCGGTTTCCCTGGGTCTTTTCCCGTGTTGTAGTTGTGTGTCTTATTTTGAAAGAAATGTTTGCACGTTACCATAGCGGCCAGAGAGCATTAAGGGGCAGAGAGGAGGATGTTACTCTTAATGTTGTTGCCGCATTTCAGGAGGACGCTGCTAATAAAGTTACGCAATTACACAGTGAATTCACATTTATTATTATATTTACAAAATACCACAGTTTTTGTCTTGGTCGTATCATTTTATTTTGTTGTATTTATCCGCGACACCTTAAAGGCCGATCTGTGAAAATATTATCTGACATCTGACATTAAACTGGTCCGTGGCGCAAAAAAGGTTGGGGACCACTGTGGTATACCATCTTTAGATAGAAACTAGCGAGCTAACTCCCTGCTAACTTCTAACTCCATTAAATTTCATAAATTCTGTTTTCATAGATGCCTGGATTTTAAACAGCCACACTGATCATTTTATTAAAGATGAAAGATTTTAGACAGTTTGTAACTCTCAGTGATGCTGCAGTGTTCCTTTGACTTTGGGACCTGAAGAGAAGTTTGGACCCAGAAACGGCTAATGACGTCAGACTTAAAGACCGGATATGCTGCCTGTCGTCTCAGGCACATAGCTTTCCGTCTGAACAGAGAAGCCACACCTACCTGCACTTTAAACCTTGTATTTGTTAGTAGCGTCCAATCAAAAGAAAGTTGGCTCTAAGGTGGAGGTGGTCTTACATTCCTTGTTTTAGAGCGTGAATGGAATGAAAGGCCCTGCCGAGGACCAGTATAAGATAAATTAGGAATATTTTGAACTGTGAAGTTCTGTGTCAAAGCTGCATTAATGAATAATTCACAATTAACTGATCGATTAATAACCAGTTCTAGAATAAGTCCAAGAATAAACATTTTAAGTTGGAAATGACCCTGATCTATTCTTAATTAATATTGTGTGTAATTTTCATATGATTGTTATATTACTATCTATAGGACTGAGATTGTGCTACTTGTATTCAAAGTATTCACCACCAGTTATAGATTAAAACAATCCAAAACATGATCCCCCACCCCACCCCCACCACCACCGCCGCCACCACTCAGAAGCACCCAGGTGCTGAAGTGCTTTTTCCTATTTCTAAAGTCTACCCTCAGCTCCTCTTCATCCTGCTCTTCCTCTCTTTGTCTTTGTTGCTGTCCCCTCTTTTATTGCTTTCTTTGTGTGCCGAGGATTACGATAAAGGACAAGGTTATAGTGAACGGAGCTAGTCTGATTGCACAGTTACAGAAGCAATAAATTGTTGATGCAGAGGGAGAGAGAGATGAGGTTGGGTGGGAAGAAAATAGAAATATTCTGTAGTCTGAATTATTGAGCGCACACTAAGCCTTACACTTCTATCAGGGATGATCGGTGTCTGGGTTACTTTGCTGCTAACCCTCTGAGTGTTTTTAGTGAGGTTTTCTTGTATAACTGCCCAACATTCATCTAATGTCATTCACATAACAGTGTGCTGTGTAGAAATTCCATCTAAATTGTGGTTTTGGAATCATATCTCATGCTAATCCAAAAATCTACCCACTGGCTTGATTCGAAGCATACGTGTTCATCCCAGCAATTCAAGCTTCTTTTTTTTATTCTCTCTTTGTCTCTTCCCCTCCCTCTCCTAGCAAAGGAAGTGGTAAGCTTGCAGGTCATCCTTAGATTAAGCATGAATCTGCAGCAGTAAAGCACTTGACCCCGCTGGAGAAAAGTCCCAGAGCAGTTACACACTCACATCCTCTCTTGGCAGTGTCTCTCTGTCACGGAGGACAGGCAGCGCTGGGAAGTGTACTTTTGGATGCTTGTCATGTATGAAATTAGACCTTTTCTGAAAGGCAACTTGCAGCTCAAACGTGGGTGTGAGTTTCAAGAATATTATCTTCTATTTCCAGAGCTTCACATTACCTGATCAAATTTTATAGTTACAATTACGCCACGGTGCAAAGAGTCAGTGAAACTAAAACTCCTCTTACCAAAGGGTCAGTTTGAGCTTTTCAGTGAACACAATTTGCTGTGGGGGTTTTTTCGTATAATGACTTGATCTAACTATCTGTGGGTGTGAGTCTTTTTTGGTTAGTGGCTGTTCATGCAGAACAGTGACTTCGGTTCTCCTTTGCTGCCGCTTGTGCCTTCAACACATGTCTCTGCACTGCTTGTATTTCAGGCCGGCTGGAAGGAGAACCATGCCACCTTCATGTGCGAGCTGAAGAATCTGCAGGCGTCCGGCCTCACAACATTAGGACACGCTCTTCGCACCGCCTTCGACCTGCTTAACCTCAACCGCCTCGTCTCGGGAATCGACAACTACGGGCAGGTGTGAAAGGTTTCAGAGTTATTAAAACACGAACTTGTTTCATTGTTTGTTATGGATGTTAACACAACACTGCATAATTTATTTTTAAGCCCTTTTTCGAGCATCCATGTTCCTCACAGATTCATTCATGGGGAGAGCCACAGTACGCCTGAGCAAAGTCACACTTCTTGCACTTCACGTTGCACACATCAAGTCTAGTAAAGCGAAATCCCAACATTTGGCACTCTTTCCCTTTGTCACCACGATGTTATGGTAAATGGCCTGTATTTGTATAGCGCTTTACTTGGTCCTTAAGGACCCCAAAGCATTTTACACGTTCAGTCATCCACCCATTCACACACTGGTGATGGAAAGCTACATTGTAGCCTGGGGCGCACTGACAGAGGCTAGGCTGCCGGACACTGGCGCCACTGGACCCTCTGACCACCACCAGTAGGCAACGGGTGAAGTGTCTTACCCAAGGACACAACGACCGAGAGCCGGGGAGCCGGAGCCGGGGCTTGAACTGGCAACCTTCCGATTACAAGACGAACTGCCAACCCTTGAGCCAAGATTGCCCCAATAATGTTTACATGATCTGCGAAAGTGGCCCAGATTATTGTGTGTAGTGTGAGGTTTATTTTCCTTGTTCCTCTTTGTGCATAGTTTTCAGTTACTTGCAGTCTGTTTGTGATAATATGGCAACAAAATGTGACAAGTCAGGAAAAATCCCAAATCTGTTAGTTCTACAGACACAGATATTTACAATAACTACGTACTCATGTCATCAATCTTAAATAGAAATTCAGAAACAGTGGTGTAAGTGTTGCAGGATGGTGATTTATCTGCAGAGTAATACAGGTGTAGAGCAACTTTGCTTTTATATAGGAATATACCCAGAATACGACCAGCTGGCAACCATTTGAGGCAAGTCTCCTATTGTAAAGAGACTTGTCACAGTAGTGTTGCATAGACAGACACACACTGATTGCAGTGCATTGGCAGTCTGTCTGCATTTATAAATTAGACAGCAGTTATTTGTAAAGCTTCCAGTGTTTCTGAGAGTGATTGCAGTCGGTACGAATCAGATCCTGATGGTTTTGAGACAGGTACCCCACCAAGTGACTTATGCAATTTACTTGTGAAAAAAAGAAGTTGCTACAACTACTTGCAGTTTTTTCCAACAGCAAAAATGTTGAGTGCAGTGATCAGGCAACCAGCAGTTTTGTTTCCTGTTCACAAGGAGGTTGCCGTGCTACTTTTACTTTCATGTGAATGAGCCGTTAATCAGGTACATGAGTCTGAAATTACCTCACTCAACAGACCTGAGTGTCTCACCGCAGGAATCTTGTGTAGTGGGGCTGAGTGATGCAGTTAAAGTTGCCCATTAGCGCATGACGTCTTGGAGTTTGGGATGAAATCTGACTGAGTGAAGCCATTTACTGTATATCACATTTCCGCCATTCTGTGCTCCGACTCTACATCTGCTCACACATTCATCAAAAAAATCGTCTCTCTTTCTTCTCATCCTCTCTGTCACCTGCTCACAAACTGGCTCCCGCTGAACATCAGCCTATAAATGTAACCAGAAACACAGGACTGTGACCAGATCACACTGGATTCTGGTACTGTTTGCTAGGGGTGGGGGGAAAAATCAAGACATTATAGTCAGTAGTCTATGTCATAGTCATAGTCAATATTTTGCGTGGCAATATTGTAACAATAGTAGACACCAAATATTGATATTTTATTATGTAAAATATGACATTTTTGATATATAATAAATATCTTATCAAATGAAATATCAATATTTGTCTAATAGGAGGAAACTTTTCTGCAAACATTTGCAGGCTGACTCTGACTGACTGCAGTCGCTCTTAGAGAGACTGTCATAGGTTTGCAAATAATTGCTGTCTAGTTTATAAATGCAGTGAGATAACACGTTGTCATTAGTCGGAATGAATCTCGGTCAATGAGCACAATTCGAGGGGACTCAACTCAACTGGCTGCCAGCTGGCTGTATTCTGGTTATCTTCATATAGGACAGGAAAGTTTCTGAGTGCAAATTATATAAATGAATTTCTGTCTATTTATAAAGCAACATATGTGTGATTTATGACACTTTATTACAGGTAATTGTTGTATTATCAGAAAGATATTGGATGTATTCGACACCTTGACTCTGTCTTATGGCAACATTTATGGCAGGTTTTAGTGACAGTGTTGGTGTGCTCGACAGTCTCATTTTACACCATGTAGGAAATGTTTTAAACCTATTGGACTCTGGAACCTGAATTGATTAAGCACCGGAGACATGCACAGTCTTAATCTTGTGCATTCCTACTGTTTAATGCATCTGCATGCAGTTCACAGTTTTTGTCGAGTTGAAGGTGGAAAATGGATTCACACATTCTGCCCTCGTGTGATTGCTTTAAACTGTTATTTAGTGATATAAATGAATTGTCTTAAAAAGAAATTATGGGACACAATAGTGCTTTTATCACACTGATGTAGCTTGGACTTTATTTTACCCTATGTGTTTTTTGATGTTTTAATTTAGGATTGCTTGTTTAAGCTGCTGATGTCCTAATCAAGGTGACCAAGGGCAGGTCTACCAGAATAATGTGAAAGGAGATGTGGATTTCACTCATTTTAACTTTTAAAGAAAAGTACAAAAATGAATAGCGGAGGCTGGTATGTGTTCATAACCGAGACATTTTATGGCTAAACCTAAATTAATACTGGACTAAATGTAACTGAAGTAATAAGAGGACGACATCATGTACCTGGAGACAACAGGGTGAATAGAGACTTTTGACTGAAGCCTAATCCACTCGACCTTGCTTCAGTTAACCCAGTCATCTTCTCGTCAAGTACATCTTTTTTCTAAACCCCTGCTCTAAGGCACAGATGGATTACTACGCTCGGGCAGTGACCCGAGTTCTGTGCATCAGGAGCGTTTAAATCTACTTAAGCATTCTCTGTGTGTTTGAATTAGATGAGGCTGACCTCTGCAGCGCAGTGCTAAAGGCCTCTGTCCTTATTAACAAGGAACACACGGACACTTTGCACCTTACAGATTCATCCGTACACAAAGAAAAAGATTACATGTAGTTTCTGTGGGATGGTAATTCCATAATGATTCCTGCATTTAAGTAGATGTCTGTTTAAACGTTATACCAGCATTTTGCCATTAGTCGAAGCATGCAACGTGTAACGGTTGTGCTGTTAGGTTCACATGTGTTACCAATTTTATGATCCTTTTCATCCACAGTCAGAGCCCTGAACAGTGAGTTGGAATGCAAAGTAAAAAAAAACAGAAGTCAGAGTAGTGAGAATAAATGGGCTCAGTGTTTTTTCCATTTAGTATTGAACTTGGAATTAATTGCTGAATGTTATCGTTTCCCTCTCAGGGCCGCAACCCATTCTTCCTCGAGCCATCTGTGATCATCACCATCACTGATGGGAACAAGCTCACGCACAGCTCGGGAGTGCCAGATGAGGTGAGAGCACAAACAAATGCAGTGGCACTACCATGTAGTATTTATGCAGTGATTCCAGCTGGGTCTGTTGTACACACATGTCATAAGTTGAGTCGCTGAAGCGATCTGAGGGTTAAGATCTGTAAAACGAACGACCTTTTGCGTTTCCACTTATGAACTTGCTCTCCCGCTTCATTCTTGTCTGCTGTGTAGCTGCACCTGCCTCTGAATTCTCCCTTGGCTGGCAGCGAGCTGACCAAAGAGCCTTTTCGCTGGGACCAGCGTCTGTTTGCACTGGTACTGAGGCTGCCAGGAGCAGCTACACCAGATAATGAGCAACTTGGTAGCGTCCCCACGGATGAGTCTGCTATCACCCAGATGTGTGAAGTTACTGGAGGTTTGTCATTTTTTCCTACTTTCATTCATTCAGCACGTGTCTGCACTCTTTGGGGTAGAGCTCCACAATAAATTCTCTTATGCCTGATCGCCGTGTGTCCCGCTTTTTCCTCTCAGGGCGATCATACTGTGTGCGAACACAGAGGATGTTGAACCAGTGTCTGGAGTCTCTGGTCCAAAAGGTTCAAAGCGGTGTTGTCATTAATTTTGAAAAGACCGGGCCAGATCCGCCTCCAGTTGGGGAAGGTGAGTGATCAGAACGCAGCGACCATTAAAACCATTAAAAGTTCAAATCCCAGGGTAAAGTTTTTCACCTGTTTAAACTTTAAACACAGAGCAAATAAAATTAAAGGAGAACTGAGTGCATTTTCTAGTTTGGCCAAGTACAGAGAATTATTATAAACTGGTGATTTAATTTAAACATCATATTAATGGTATATCCCAAAAATATTTATGCCCAAAATGCTGATTTTACGTAATTTGATCACATGTAAATTTTCCATGTACACTGTAATTTGTTACATTTAATGAAATCAGGCAAATTAAATTTACTTGATTGGTATACAGTCAGTTTATACTTCCTTAATGATTAGTTATTTGGATAAATAAACGATTGCTTCATGTTTAAGAGGGCAAAGAATCATTTTTTGAGTGCAAGAGAAACTAGAGATTCCTTGTTGAATGTTTGGATGAATATGATCAACTAAAATCAGATTCTGTTCTTTCCCATTTGCATATTTGCCTGTTAGCTGATATCAGTCAACGCGGCGTGACCCTGCCCGTCAGGTTCATCCCTGCCAAACAGAACAGTTAATATCAGCCTGCTTATTGTGTTTCTGTTTTCCAGATAACTCTGTGGACTCAAGTCGGCCCGTGTCATCCTTCAGCCCACAGCCATGGCACAGCTGCCACAAACTCATCTATGTGCGACCAAACCCAAAGACTGGGGTGCCAGTCGGGCATTGGCCCATACCAGAGTCCTTCTGGCCGGACCAGAACTCTCCAACCCTAGTGAGCAGAGAAGCTTCAAAATACCTCAGCAGCCTTTTTAGTCTGTCTTTCAGATAACATCTTATAGTGCTTGATTATATGTCAGTATTTGTATTGTGTAGCTTTATGGACTCTCAAACTCTCTTACTTCCTTTCTCTTTTATTGGCACCAGTTTTTTTCTGTAACACCTTTTAGTGACCGTCCAGTATAATTGCGATTACCTGTAAAACTTTAATGGTTTGTTATATACTGCTGTCATAAGGACGTCAGAGGATTGTGTACCAAAGACAAACACACCTAACAGTTTGCTCATTTCCATCCGCTGCTCACAGCCACCTCGCACTGCTCACCCCGTGGTGCGTTTCTCTTGCGTGGACTGTGAACCCATGGTGATCGACAAGCTTCCCTTCGACAAGTATGAACTGGAGCCCTCTCCGCTCACCCAGTACATCCTGGAAAGGAAGTCCCCACACATGTGCTGGCAGGTAGAGTAAACGCTTCCAACAACGCTCATCACCTTATTTACAAAGTCACAGGTGTTGGCTCAGGGAATTTCTAGAAACCCAGACATAATGAGGTTACTTGCTAAATTCATCATAGCGTTTCACCTTTTTTGGGCTGATATGAAGTAGTTGTTGGTCACGCCATTAAAGCTCTGTGAATACAGCTTGGCTTCATTTTTAGCAGCTCTGCTTTACCTTCATGTTTTCTCTTGCTGTCCTCAGGTGTTTGTCAGCAGCAGCGGGAAGCAGAATGACCTGGGGCATCCTTTTGGCTACCTTAAAGCCAGCACCACTCTCACCTGTGTTAATCTGTTTGTTATGCCGTACAACTACCCAGTCCTTCTCCCACTCCTCGGTGAGGCATATTGTAGTAAATTTGTCTTTAGGGTGGCCTAAAAAAACCAAAACTACAAGTTTTGGGTCAGTAGGCCTGAGCTGACATTATATTTAAAAGCTCTCCTTTTCTGGGACACCTCATCATCTGCAGTCATGACAAGTATCAGTCTAACAACACAGAAAATCATTAAAAGGTTTATCTTTAACAATTCTGTACAAGACATGAATATTTTCTGGGCAATTATGTGTGTTTCAAAGCTTGTTGTAGACTTACCATCATCATCCTCAGTACTGATGCATGTGGATCAGTGGGTCTGCTGCAGCTGGACACCAATGCAGATGCTATAATCTCTCAGAGTAACCCACTCCTCATTTTCTCCTTCTATCTGCAGATGATTTTTTCAAAGTGCACAAACTAAAACCAAACCTTAAGTGGCGACAGGCCTTTGAGATGTACCTGAAGACGATGCCTCCATACTACCTCCTGGTAAATGAATGCAACATCTTTGAGGTTGCCTTTAGTTTATATGGATTTATGGTGTTTTTCTTGTAACTAACATTTTAAATTGTGACAGCCCTTGAAAAAGGCACTGAGGATGATGGGTGCACCTAACCTCATCGCGGACACCATGGACTGCGGACTGAGTTACAGCGTCATTTCTTACCTGAAGAAGCTCAGCCAGCAGGTAAGTCACTTCCAAAGACTAAAACGGGGTTTTGTGATGCTTATTGATCGTGATGAAATGTAGAGATCAGACTAAACGACACAAGCAGTGAGGAGACTGAACTGAAACTATAAACTTGTCAAAGACAACGAGCACTGATGCTGTGTGAGGCCTCCGGTTCCATCAAAGGCTTCTCATCTTATTTCTTCTGTTAGTTTGAAGAGTATGTTAAGCATCAAGCAGCGGCGTCAAAGTGGAAGTATTATTCAAGTCATAGTTTGGAAACTCATGCACACTGACTGGATATTTTCAGGAGTGACAGTCTCACCATCTGCTCTAGATACAGATGCTGACTATACAGTTATGAGTCCTGTGCAACCATCATTTTACTATCAACTGTGGAGCTAAAAGAGTTTCTAAATGAGTATATGAAGTCTTTATAAATACTTGTCTTATTTTTTAATATGATTATCTGTGGCTGAAATGAGCTGTATGAAAGACTGCCAAGAAACAGAGTGGAGAGATGTCTTCCAAATTATATTTCACTCATTTCACTTTGCTTGTTATCCTCATACTGAGATGTTGTGTTTGTTGGCTCGAAGGCAAAAATGGAGTCGGATCGTCTGATTGTGTCGGTGGGGAAAAAGGCTCCTCAGGAAACCGGCATAAAGGTGAAGAACCACTCCAGCTCGCTTTCTCTAGCCCACCGGCGAGACTTTAAGCAGCTGCTGCAGGGAATCACGGGGGAGGGGCCCCTTCGCCTGGCGGACATTAATTTCAAAGAGTTTGCCGGTTTCCAGATCGTCCTGCTCAACAAGGTAGGTTTAGGACAGTCGGACACTTTGTGCAGTGTGTGGCATACTTTCTGTCAGCGGAAAGGGAAAACACAGCGTGTACAGTAGGATTCTTTCTGACTAGATGTGTTCACAGGATGTAAAGCCTCAAGCTTATCGGAATGCCTACGACATCCCAAGACGGAACCTCCTGGATCAGCTCACACGAATGCGCTCCAATTTGCTGCGGACGTCACTAAAACTGATCCGAGGGCAAGATGAAGGTAACTTAATATGCAGTGTGTTGCTAGTGGGAGGCAACAACTTAATGAGCTTGCATCATGCGTTTCTTCAGCTGGAATCCAGTGTAGTTACTACAACATTTAATTAAATCATCGTTTTGTGGTTGTTAGATTCCCTGCACAGTATTCCAGTGGCTCAGATGGGAAACTATCAGGAGTACCTAAAAATGATGCCGTCTCCTTTGAGAGAGATCGACCCCGATCAACCTAAACGGCTGCACACATTTGGGAATCCTTTCAAGCAGGATAAGAAGGTAATGCAGTTTAGCTGCACACAGATGTCTTCACTCAGTATCGCGCCCTTCCATTGTGTAACGGTTTCCTCTGTCTGTCTGCTATTCCCAGGGGATGATGATCGATGAGGCGGATGAGTTTGTAGCAGGCCCTCAAAATAAGAAGAGAGGAAATTCCAGTGACTCCAATTCGGGAGCTACTGTGAAGAGAAGGCGGAGCATGTCACCGTTGCTGCGGCGGCCGCAGACACCATCAGGGAACACCAACCATGTGGTGATTGGGAAGAACCTAGCAGGGATTCAGGGGCAGCAGAACCTCCTCAAACCAGTTCCACAGCACAAAGGTAAGATGTGAAGGTAATAGCAAAGTATGCTCGAAGGTGGTGAACACGAGGTTCACGTTGTTCATTGTTGCATCATCAGGAGTGGATAGCAGCAACATGGTGGTCACAGAGAGTAACGGCGACAGCGCTCTCGGGCTCGACTCTGGGGAAATCTGGCCTGCAGAGATGGAAACTGAGGCAGGGAATCCATCTTCACCGAGTTTAGAGGAGAAAGTTGGGACAGGAGCAGCAGTTCGCGGGGAGGACCTCGGTACGATGGAGGAGAGGCTGGTGGAAGATCATCTAAATGAGCAGCCGCTGGAGGAGAAGCACAACTGTGATCGCCTGAGTCCACAGAGCCAGCTGGATGGCGCTGACGCTGAGCCGGCAGTGCCTGAGATCATTTTCATAGCTCCACTAGACGGCAACCTGGCAGAGCTGCGGACACGGGTCATCAAGGAGGTCCGCAAACCTGGACGAAGTGAGTACATGTTTGTTTTTCAACAATATCATAATTAAAGATCTTTACACAAAGAATGCGTTGCAAAAAAACAACACAAAATTCAGAATTTTTCACGTGCTGTGTAACGTAAGCGTTACGATTTTACGAAAAGTTTCCATCAAACCACGACGAGCTGGTCCTGATGTTTCTGAACAATAAAAGGAAGAAACAGATTCTAAGTTCATCCAATTCTCACAAGAAGGCAGCAGAAGGGAGAACTTCAGGGTTTGATCCAGGAGATGAAGCTGCATCATGACTGCTTTCGTACATATTTCAGGATGTCAGTGGGCAGTGTGATCTCTTGTTAGCAGAGCTGAGAAATCATTTCAGAGAGCTACTGACCTCAAGCAGCATCTAGCTGTGTGTCTGATTTATAATAATATTATTTTAGTAGTTGTATATGTGTGTTACGAGGTCACTTGTTACCAACTGCAGTGTTCTGATTAGTCACAGCTGTTTATTTGCAACAAATCAGAAAATTCAAGCTTGATTGGAAAAAATGCCAAAAATTATCCCGCGAAATTATGTGGTCTGTGTGAACGGCTACATTAAGAATAGGTGAGTCTGAAAAACATATTTTTCTGGTGTGTAAAGTCCTTCATATTAATAATAGCCAAAAAATTACTATCAATATGAAAAGAAGCAGAAGCAAAACAGAACTAATATTGATACGTGACAGTCTGTATAGTTTATTAGAAAAAAGTGCAAGTTTTAAAAAGAAATATTTAAATTCAAATAAAAATGATCAATTTCAAGTGCATGAAACACGTAGTTATTCAGACTGACTTCCTCTTCAATCCACAGCTTGTAGAAAGTTCAAAAGAGTTCCCCAAACCTTTTCTGATTTTTTTGTTTGCTTAAAATATTTGTGTTAGTGTTTCTAGTGGACGGTTCGACATTTTGGACAATATTGTGATTTAAATGATCATAGTGGATTTTTATTAATTTTTTTGGCCTTTTTCAGCTTTATTGAAAGATACAGTGGAGAAATGACAGGAAGGGACAGCAAAGAGAGAGAGGGAGAGAGGCAGGGGAAGACATATGGCAAAGGGCCGTGGGTCAGAGTCGAACCCGCGTCCTGCTCAACACACTGAGCCAAACCGGCGCCCAATCACAGTGGATTTATTGAACTTGAAAACATTGTCCTTTCAACAGTGAATTTATTTGCATTATACTTAACTGAAAAGTAAATAAATGTGAACTGAACCAAACATACCAGAGGCTGTCAGGAAGTTGGTCCACTGAAAGGTCAGAGCATCAAACACAGCAGCAGAGTAATCATTCGTTTTGTTTTACTAATCGTTAGAAGCCAAAATTGTACTTGAAATGAAAACGTGATTATTGCACAGCTTCGTCCCATAATGTTTTAATCTTTCCACAGTGAGACAGTCCTCTTTAGCTGTTTACATTTAATACTTATTAACCACTCGTAATCTAAGGTTTGTATTCATCATCTGATTATTATGTGGGGGAATTATGCTGCTGTACCTTTAAAATGTTCTTTTATGATAAAATGTTTCCCTTTAGTTCAAGGTTCAGATGAAACGGATGTTAAACCTCTTCAAGCACATGAAAACTCTTTCCCCCTTGCGTCTGTTAGAGTTGTTGTCAGATGTCGTCTTTATGGGGGTAAAAGTTAAAGGTCAAAGCTTGACTGTCCTTAACACTTGATCGTACCACACTTTCACGTCTTTTAAAGCTGGATTAGCGGACTGATTTTTACCTTTTTTTCATTACATCAGAGAAAAGGCAGCTGTAGCCCATTTACAGTCTATGTGCACCCAGTGAGGAACATTGCAGTATTTTTTTTTTTTAATTAAACATAATGGATCTGTCAGCTGTGCGGCCAGTAATACAACACTAATAATAAGTTTACACATTTTTTTAAACATTTTTTTCATACAATATTTTCATATAAATCCCAAAATTGTTTTTGATTTCTGAGCTAAATCAGTCAGAGGTGGCAGAGAAATGTAAAATACTGATTTATTTTATTCTAATTTTGGGACGTACTGGGAACATTTGAACCGCTTCCTTACCTTTGTGCTTGTGCCTTTTCTCAGACTATGATGCAATACTCAGACTACTGCAGCAGGTGAAAGGCCCGCCAAACGTACAGCGGTACTTCATCCAGCACGCCATCAAAGAAGCAATGAGGTAAGAAACTGAGCGGCTTTGAATCTTTTGAAATCCCCAGACAAGCCTGTTAAACAGCGCGTCACTGCACTGACATACAGTGAGTTCAGTGTTTCTGAGGCACTGCAGCTTCAATGGCATTCATTTCAGAGCCCTTTGAATCGAATTCATCTGCAGCGCTCTGATAAAGTTTGAGGTTCCTACTGCAGTAAGCTGGAAAAGGAAATCAAATCGATAGTGTGAGCTCCCACCAGCATTACAACTGCACTTGTTCCAAACACCTTGCCACAGTTCATCTGTGGATTCATCTGTTCTGTCTCTTCTTACACTGATTTAATGTGAGGTTGATGTCGCACGACTCGTTGTTCTTCCTGTTATTGAAAAGTCGTCGCTTTGATCCAAACATCTAAACATGTCCTGAACAGGTTCAAGAAGCGAGTACTGATCCAGCAGCTGGAGAACGCCCTCGCGGAGCTGGAGGGGAAGCAAACAACACCACAGCTTCCCAATGACCATGGCAGGTAGTGACAAAGCCACTTTTGCGTAAATTTTCTTGCCGGCTGGACATCGCCACCCGAAGAGAAGCATCCCTCTAGACCAAGCCTCAGAAATTCCAAATTGGAAACCAGCTTGGGAGAAGAACAAATGCACTGATAGTCCCTGTGCTGTACGTCACATCCTGTTAGAGGCAGAGGGCTTATTCAGAGGAGGGGCCTTGGGGAGCAGCTCCACTGGGGATGAGTACAGAGACTTTAAAAATAATCCTCTGACAGATGCCTTAAACACCCATATGGCTTTTGTCTGTATGGGGACGTTGCTCAGAAACCACACATACACTCCATTAGACAGATAACACAGTAAGCCAGCAGAGCAAGGGATAGACTGGCTTATTGGGATAGTTATGCTAAAAAACAACAAAACAAAAAAAAAAAACAGGCCCTTCTTCAGCTGGTCTGAAAAGTGTTTTATGGGTAATAAAATGTGCATTCATGAAAATTCATGGATGGAAGGAGAAATACTGTCCAGAAGCAAGACAAACCCTCATATTTTTTAGTGTTAAATCTGCAACAGGATGCACTTTGTTGTCCATGTTACTGTTGATCAATATGCCCCCATTATTAGTGGTTGCACTGGCATCAGAGGTGGGCAATATGGGAATAAGACTATGAGTGCCATAGTAGCGATTAGGGCTGGGTATTGTCACTGATAACCAGCCCGACAGCGCTGTACACAATGGTAGACTGGTGAGTAATAAGCGAGCAAATAATGCAGATAACAGAGATTTGAGACGACAAAACCTGCAGCATCAGAATCTGTGAGATGTCGGCTTTCAGCCCCGACGGCGTGTATGTGCTGTCGGGTGAACGATCCACGCTTTGTGCAGAATCTGCTTACCTGCTCTCATTTGCTGTTTTAGCTGTTTGGTGGCAGCAAGCAAGGCTGCACATTATGGGAAATACTGTGTTTAGTACTGGGGTGTATTAGAGTTGAGTCAACGGAATAGCAAACTCATAGTGTGCATATGACCATATTGCCCAACCCCAAGCAGCATTAAATAAGACTTCACATATGCCTCACTCATGGCAGCTCCCAACATGTTCTGAACCCACAACCAGCTCCAACCTTTTAAAGCGTGACTTTGAAGGACAGCACCAAGTAGCCGAATCAGTGTTTTTTTGTGATAGTTGCACAATGCCGCCTTTTTCCTTCTGAAACAGTCCAACACGAAGCAGCAGTGTTTACCGGTTTAGTGACCGAGCAGCATTCTTCCTCTCACCTGCCATCACAGCAATACAACATGGGTTACTCCTGCAACTCCACAGGCGCACACTCACGCCCGAGTCATCCTCACACCTCAAACGCTCCAGCGGTTCCCAGCGTAACACAGTTTTGCATCCAGCAGTCGCCTTTTTGTTGAAGTTGAACCTTTTGCATTTCTCCTCTGCTGCTTTTCAGATGAACCTGGCATCAGCGCTCCTCCTGAGTTCTCCTTGTTTTTACAACAGATGTACACTACTTTTTAATGTTCATAGGGAATAGAGATTATTTTTGTGAAATTGCTTATTTCAGAGTCTAAGAAATATTTTGAAAGACAAATGTTCAAAGCCATTTTTGTAAACTGTTAAAATACATATACAAAGTGGAAAGTTTTATGAACCTACTTCTTTTTTTATCAAAACAAAAAATTAAAAAAAATGATAACAAATTAATCCACGGGTAGAATTGTGTTTTGTGTGTCAGACTGTGTAGTTCTAGCACAGGGGTGGGCAATCTCAGTCCACGAGGGCCGGTGTCCCTGCAGGTTTTAGATGTGTCCTCGAACCAACACAGCTGATTTAAATGGCTAAATGACCTCCTCAACATGTCCTGAAGTTCTCCAGAGGCCTGGTAACGAACTAATCATGTGATTCAGGTGTGTTGACCCAGGGTGAGATCTAAAACCTGCAGGGACACCGGCCCTCCTGGACTGAGATTGCCCACCCCTGTTCTAGCATGAAGTTGGTGTTTTTTTTAAAGACTCAGTTGATGAGCACACAGCTCGCTTACTTTCATCTTTCATTCTTTTTTTCAAGCAGTTTTGGTTTAACCTCCATAAAGTCTCTAGAGTCTGTGTTTCTTTTGTAAAGCCTCAACTTTAAACTGAGCAAATGCTGCAGACGCAACACTTTCCGTGTGTCTGACAGAGTGATGAAGTTGTGGAGCAGAGCTCTGCGACGCACACGGCAGCTGGACCTATTTTCTTTGTGACCCTTTGTCATTGATTACAACACAATGTAATTTTACAAAAGCCTGCAAACGCTGGAATTGCATATACACTCAGCAGCCACTTTATTAGGCACACCTGTTCAACTGCTTGTTATTGGAGATGTTTTGCGAGCCAATCACACATCAGCAACTCCGCAAATTTAAGCATGTAGACGTGGTCAAAACGACCTCCTGAAGTTCAAACTGAGCGTCAGAATGAGGAAGTAAAGTGATTTCAGTGACTTTAGCCGCGGCATGGTTGTTGGTCCCAGCCGGGCTGGTTTGAATATTTTACAAACTGCTGATGTGCTGGGATTTTTCCTCACACAACCATCAATGTTCTAAAAAGAGAATATATCCAGTGAGCAGCAGCTCTCTGGCTCTGCAACAGTAACTCAGCTAACCACTCGTAACAACCAGGCTATGCAGAAGAGCATCTCTGAATAACACATTGAACTTTAAAGCAGATGGGCTACAACAGCAGAAGACCACACTGGGTGCTGCGAGGGTGTAATGATATGGGGGATATTTTCCTGGCACACTTCAGGCTCCTTAGTATCAACTAAATTTCTCTACAACCACAAAGACAGTACAACACCTGACCTTCTTTTTACTTCTCTGTAACAAAGCGAGCATCACATCTGTAGAGCTGTCTCAGCATGAACAACCTACATCCAACCTTATGGTGCAGCTCATAAACTTGATCCCTGTGTACTTAGTGCAGCTCTGCACATCACCCTTGTTCTTGAAAATTGCACCAGTACATGTCCTAAAATCCATTAAAGTCTCAATTTTGTAATTACTTGATTCTTAAGTTTTTATATTAAATACATGTTAGTGAAACAAGCATTTAATATGTACTTTTTCTCCATTTCTGTTCTACATGATTTGTTAAGTTTGCTCCATTTTAACCCAGACTGGAACTTCAGCCTTGACTGCCACCTAGCGTCCATCATAAACAGCTGCAGGTTTTTTGGATCAGGAGGGTTTTTTGTGATGCAGCAGTCCTGCACCAAGGTCACAGGCACAGCACAGCTCTGCAGACTGTCACTATAGTGATTTCATTTTAAAAGCCATGCGTACCAACCATTTACCATTTCTTACCAACTTCTTCCTGCATAAATAGATTATCTGGAAAATAAATAGTCCACTTAGTTTTGTCTGACAAAAGCAATATTCCAGCCCAAGTACAACAAAAAAGGAGATCTGGACACTTCGTAAAATCAGTATGACTTTTATTAAATTAAAAACAATCTGTTGAATATTGATGAAATCTAAAATGAAGGAAAATAAAATTCACTCAGATTAATGTACCAGTACTGTCTAGTCTGCCTTAGTGTTCACAGTCTCATTATAATAGCGCTCTAATATCGCCCATCCCAGTGTTCACCTCATTTCCTGTGACTTAAAAACCATTTTGCTCACATACAGAGTGTACAGAGCATTTATGCTTCCTGGAAATAATACAGCAAATAGAGTCCACTGATTAATCTCATTTCAGTTGACAAAGTTTTCAGTTGCTGACGTGTGTTTGGAACGAAACAGCAACCAAAGCAGGCTTTGTTATTCCCTTCATACAAAAGATATACAAAGAGTAATATCCCAGTTCAGTTCAGAAGGGATCAAAGGGGTACATGTCTCAGTATCTTAAGACTCCAAAGCGTTTACATACTGTATATACAAACAAGTCTGCTTGGAAATAATAAAAACAAAAACTGAGGGGTTGGCACAGTCAGCGTTGAATATGGTGGCAACCACGTTATGGACAGAGATGCATGTTCAGACAGCATTATTAGTTTATTTACAAAAAAATAAAGAAAAGTTAAATAGGAGAAAGATGAATTCTGACACGTTCTCCCTCCTGTCTAACAAAAACAAATCTTATCTGACAATGACCGTGTTACAGACAGGAAAAGGCCAGTCTCAGTGCAAATGCTCCAGCTTGCGTAACCGTATGGGGTTGGGCAGAGCTTGTTGGTTGCGTACAGAAGAGGGCTCCTCCTCTGCTGTGCGGAATAGCACCCGACCCCTGTGATTGAAAAGGTAGAAGGATGGGTGGTTCCTCAGAGTGTCAAAAGTCCTGGGGAAAGAAAAAAAAAGAAACACTTCTTAAACACTGGCACCAAGAGGCAGGAAGTTATGGAGATTGATTACATTTGTTAAATTATATAATCCACTCCTGTAGGAGAGAAGGGACAGAGAAGTGTGTTTACATCCCAATGGTCCCTGATACAGAGTTAGAATAAAGAAACAAACCAATGTTAACACCCACTGGAATCATCAGTGTTGCAGTGTGACAACCCAGTGTCCAGCCATCAGATGAGACATTGAAAGTTTCAGGGGAGAATTGCATCAACTGTGTAACATTCAAGCTGTGATTTCTCATGTGGGATGCTTTGCTTGCCGATTTGTATCTACAGGGTTCACTTATTAAATCTAGAAGTGGTTACACTCCCACTGTAAAAACTTTGCCTATATTTTGGGTTTAGCACTCAAACTAACCAGTTAGCAGATCACAACATGAACAAGTCACTTATGTTTGGCTTGCTTACTGTCTTACGTCTTTAAACATCTCAACAACTGCTTAGTTTATACAATTTTGCTGCTGCATTCGCCTCCAAATCACTTTATTCATTCTTTTATCTGATCTGATAAAACCTCACTGATGGATTAAAGGTGATCAAGCAAGGATGGGAAACATGAGGCCCAGGTACCAGATTCAGCCTGGCAAGGATTCCAACCGGGCCCACTCCATGCCTTTGAAAAATGTAAACAGCCAAAGTAGCCAATGTTCATAACACTGAACAACACTCAGTGAAGCTCCAGCCAAAACACCATCTTGTCACCTGCAGCTGTAGTTATAATAATGTCACACTGTGACCCAAACCTCTTTTGTCAACCCAGCAACCTTCCATTTACTTTCATGATATAAGGCCGTATTCTTTGGCTTTGCTTTGAATACGTTTTCAGTCTTAGGAGGGTTTCAACACACTGGCTGTGTGATGTAAAGCTGCACCTGTGGGATTCGAGGTGAACAGCTTCACAGTAATGTTACTATAAATGTCGCTGAGATGGTGAGCCATGAGCTTCCCCTGTGACAGAGGACAAAAAACAACTGCACTGCCGAGGGAGTGGAGGTGTGCAGGGTGAAGTCAGCTTACTTGTTTTTCAGCTCTGAGGAAGCATCCATGTCTTTGAACTCTCCAGCGATGTGGACAATACCGTAACAGGTCATGATAAATGACAACAAAGTCTGCAGTACAATCTGGAAACACAAAGAAGGAAAACGCTGGGTAAAACAAAAAGACAAAAAAGAAAAGTCTTTGAAATCAGGAGGAAGGCTGAAAGTAAGGATAAAAGTTACTCACATCAATTGGTAGCGTCTCGTGCTCCTTCTCTGTAAGTCGCATGTATGATCGATCTGATGGGAGAAACATGATTGAGCTAATGCAGTTAAAATGAACACCTCGCACAAACGGTGCTAATTAGAGAACTCTAAAAAGGGCTCCAAAAGAAATCCTCTTTAAATGCCATTACTCTAAATGGCTGTCTACCACTAGCACTGACCCTTTCGGGCTGCACTGCAAGGAAAAGATTTCAATCGCTACCACTGCGCCCCATTCAAAGCGGAGCAGAGCCCACCTAGCATGATGTTAGCTAGCCAAAAGGCCCGAGCTGCTGTTTTGTCGAGCTACCCGGTGATACCGGAGACAGTCTGCGATAAATACAGCTACAGAGACGTGTCTTTCGCTCTGTGCAATGAAACTCACGTTGTGCCGCTGAGAAAGCCGCATGAGCTAAGGAGAAAAGTCCGATGCCGACAACACCTTTCCAAAACGACGAAGCCATCTTGAACCGAAGCGAAGAGGAACTGCGCGTACGGTGTCGTAAAACGGTGTCGTAAACAGCCGCAACCATGGCGGTGTAAAAAAAACACCCTATTAATAAGTGGGAAATTAAATATTAAGGGAAACACATATTAATAAGTTATATATAAATATACATGAATATACACAGACTGAATGGTTTCATTTGACTACTTTATTTGCCGCTAATACACGGCCCGTCCCCATTTGTGCTCTTACTTTGAAGGGATGAGCTAATATCCGCTCTAGCCTCTGCCCTTTCCGGTTAGCTCGCATAGAGCTTTCATATGCTATATCATCCATAACTTATTATATCTCTTTGAAACATTTACTCACTCGACAGTACTGTTTAAAATAAATACAAACATGGCAGAAGCCATTCAAAAGAAGCTGAAGGTGGAAGTGGAGAAATACGCCCAGATGCAGAAAGGTGGGTGCTAGTTAGCCCTGCGTGGTTTCTCCTAGTGTGACATGATGCATTGAGCTAACTGACCATATTAGGAAAGCTCGATATACATTAAAGTGTGTCGTTATAACTGCCGCATGCATTTGAATTATAGTCGCAACAATACTTTCGCTGTAATTAAAATGCAACCAGTTCCTCCCCTGATTAACTAACTGTGTGTTGTTCAGAGGTTAGCAAGAGCATGTCAGCCAGACAGAAGCTCGAGACGCAGCTGACAGAGAACAACATTGTTAAAGAGGTAACTATGATCGCTTATTTGCTATTTTATTCACTGATAGCACTATTGGTAGACCATTTGTTTCTATCTATGTTGCGGTATGTGTTGTTCTGTAGTAAACACGAGATCTCATTTTGTCTTTCCAGGAGCTTGATCTGCTGGACAGCTCAAACACCGTTTATAAGCTCATTGGTCCTGTATTAGTGAAGCAGGACCTAGATGAGGCCAAAGCCACAGTAGCCAAAAGGCTGGAGTACATCAACGGAGAAATGTAAGCCATTTCACCCACACCAATGTGTGAAGAGACCTTCACAGTGCTATGGGAATACATCAGGTTTTGGTCATTGGGGATCAATTATGATTCAAAACACCCTCTGTGAGTTTACTAAGTGTAGGTGTTGTGATGATGGGGGAGAGGTGGAGCGGGCGCACACACCGTCTATATCGGGGGTGGGCAATGATTTTTGAGAACATGAGAAGCTGGGACTGTTTTGGATGGCTGCCCCAACAAGCTTATAAAGAAGTAAAAATTAATATTGAATTAATATTTAGCACATCTGAGTTCAGCTTATTGGTGCAATCTTCCACAACAGTCCCGGGTTCTTGGGAAAATTAATTGGCCTCCAAGAGTTACTTCAGAGAGTTAAATTTAAACAAACAAACAAACAAAAACTACCGTCAAGTCCAAGAGCTCAGATTCACTGGTGATTGCACACAAGTATAAAGACAAGCAGCGCCATCACCCACTGCATCAGTAATTTAAGGTGTTATTGTAAAGGCTGCTTTGTGTCTTGGACACGTGAATGACTTCCTGAAATCACCTGTCATGTCGTTTAGTCATATTAAGCTCAAGGAATAACTGATAAGAGTCCAAGTTCGTTTCTTTTCCGGTAAGATAAGATAAGATAACCTTTATTAGTCCCACACGTGGGAAATTTGTTTTGTTCAGGATGAGTTCAGGATGTGGTGGGAGTCAGCAAATCTGTTTAGGATGACTATTGCCTCGCTGTAGAGTAAATACAGTGGACTCAGAGGTTCCTTTTGTGACAATATTCTGGCCCCACTGTGGCCTGAACCTGCAACAGAAGACTCTTATGAAGCATTTTAACTTTAACTCCAGGCTATACTTACAGAGCTAATTAAACCAGCTCATCACCTGGGAAAACATTTGTCTGTTTCAGTTCAACTTCCAACATTACTTCTTTCCTCTTTTTGCTCTTCTTGTCCTTGTCGACATACCCGGGACAGTGTTTGAAAAAGTATTTTATTACTTCATGTTTTGTTTTGTTTTTTTCATTGTTTGCAATCTGTCCAGGAGAACAGATCCATCTACAACTGATTTAGCAGCAAACTGTGACCTTGCTATTGTTGTGTAGCCCCAGGTCTTCCCGCCTCACATTTCTCCACTGGTGGGCACACCAGGCCATTTTTGTAGCCGTCCTCAATATCACCCAGCTGCCTCTAAAGAAAGTCTCATGTTATGGTCAAATTGACTCCATTTCCCCTGTTGTGGACTGAAGTCCTTGTCCAGTCTGCACCTTAAGACAGTGAAACAGGAGCCTTTTCACTGGACTCACTGGAGAGGCAGCTGATTATTGCTCCAATATGTATTGTTCCAAAGTGTGTGTCTATAGCAACTGCCCTTTTTATAGCCACATGTCTAATACTGTGTTAAACACTACAGTTCACACGTGAACGTAGTTTTGGGACAACTGGAACCTCATAAAATCAGAAACAATGCCCGCCCATTAAAAATAAACTGTGCAGGCAGCTTACAGATGGCTCCATTGTAGATATGAGAACAGACTTTAGCTGTGTCACTGTGCTCCCTCATAGGTAGAGGGCAGTCACGAGCTTGATCTGTGTCAGTCTTTTCTCCTCACTGAGATTACATAATAGCAGGAGAAGATTTAAAAAGACAAGAGTCCTTTAGGCAAAAGTACTAAACTAACTTCTTGATTCAGCTTTATTGCCACTTTGTACTTTTTAAATGGGTTAAAGTTTTTGTACAATTATAGATAAAAATAAAATAGAATTCAACTTTATTGTCGTGTCACAAGTACAAGGCGACAAAATGCAAAAATGCAAAAATGTGGGTGTGTGGGCTTGTAATACTTAATTTAAGGTAGTGTTCTTTTTGTGTTTGAATGGTTTGAGATATTAAATGTTAAAGTATTATAACCCTGAATAATTACAGATGTTCAGTGTACAAGAATGGGAATTAAATATTCCTCATTTGTGTGTGTTTAAAACTCAGTGGTTTCCTTTTTTGTCCTTTTGCAGTCAGAGGTATGAGACGCTACTGAAAGACATGGAAAAGAAATCCGAACAGCATCGAGAAGTGTTGTCAAGTTTACAACAGGAGTTTCAGAAAGCCCAGGGCCTCGCTGTGGGCAAAGTCTGATGGAGTGATGTAGCTGCACGCACGCTTACACAAAGTAGTTAATATCATGTAAACCTGCGACACTCTGCTTGTTTCTTGGCATTTCTTTGCAGTGTTATTACTGTGACTTTTCTCTTGATACGAATAAACATTTTTTTTTTTCATGAACCATCACCTTTGCATTAGTTTTCAATTTAGAGGGCATTTTTCCATTAGGACGTGCTGCATCCTGACAAATTACACACCAGGCCTGTGCAGCACTCTGTGTGTTTGCTTCTGTGAACGTTTGCCTTAATTACTGGGGCATGCTGGTTGCCACCAGAGCAGATGTTGTCCAGTCACTGACCTCTTCCACAGCTCACAGCAGAGAAAAAAAGCACAGCGGTGCTGCTTTGTTCAACTAAATGAATGTGCGTTCCTCTCCATTTACCACCAGCGGAGCGATTCACTAATAGTCAAGAAGTGAAGCCTGTCTGAGGGTTTAAAGGAAAAACATACACTCTAAATTAATATAGATATGCGACTAAACTTTTGTCCGGGACAGCCAGCGGAATTTGAGCTTTTAAAAACTGTTCATACAAAAGAAACACCAATTATGTTATAAAAGTCGCACGTAAATCGGTTTCTTTGCTGAATTTCGCTGCTAATCTTTGTAATTGTAACTCTGCAGCATGGGCTACATGTGTAAAAGCAGGGCTATCAAGACATAAAAATAACGGGACTGTGAAGCCGAGCGCATTTATGGGCTCAAACTTCTGCATCACCGGTTTGCGTTAAAATGTTTCACATCTGCTGTGAGTGTCCTTAATTTGGCTAACGCTAACCTCACGAGGACGTGCGGTAATTGTGTGGAGGGACAGTAACTGTGTGTGTATGTGTAAGCATTTAAACACTGCAGACAGTACAATTAACAGTAACAGTATTGTAGAAATTCATTTCACCGAAACAATAACGTGGCGCACAGTGTGACGTCAAAAAAGGCGCACACCTTTGACGCTGCGTTTTCTCCGTTTTTCTCGTCCACACGTAAATGCAAAAGCGGAGTTTTCGAAAATCTCCACCCTGGCAGGCGTTTTTAGAAATCTCCGTTTTCAGTGACCGAAAACGCCGTTTACGTGTGGACGAAAGGTGCAAACGCATAGAAAAATCTGCGTTTTCAAAAATACCCGGGTACGTGTGGACATAGCCAAAGGCGACGACGAAGGTGTCCTCGTGCACGAGTCGGTTACTTCCAGCGCGCGTGCTCCAGCAGAGCCATTAACACCCTGAGGTGCAATATGCTTTAAACACAGTGAGAGCCGAGCCACTGACAGACCGAAACCAGCTGAACGTTCGCGTATTTAGTCGGTCTACACGAGAGAGATACTTTGTTAAGTTTGCTTTTTTTTTTTTTTTTTTTTTTTTTTTTATTGATTTCAGACAATAAAAACTGTGTGTTTACCTGGTATTATTGTGTTGTATTTTGTGACTGACTTGTGTCTCCTGCGAGCGTCAAATGGTTTGTTGTGGAGGGCAAACGGCGTGTTTATTGTGTTCTCCCTGATGTGGTAAAACCATCACGGGCGGGAGCAGCTGCTGATCTGCAGGTTTAGTCAAACACTTTCCGATGCTACAGTTTGGGATATTTGTTTTGGGACAAAATTCAATTTCATGTCCCCTCTGGCATCATTCTGAGCAAAGGTATCTGATTTATAGGTTGATTCTTATCCATTTCACAGTGCCTTAAAAAAACAAGCTTCCTGTTGACCTGTTTGATCTTCATTTAGACAGATGCCCCTCTAATGAAACCTAATCTGATTTCAACTTTAATTGATTTACTTAGTCTTGTGTGGGCTTTTCTTCGTGCGGTTAAAGCTTAGAGGCGCACAAAGGAGCATCCTGTCCAGAGATCAGCGCAGCGGGACTAACACCTCCTTTGATAGATGTTTTCAAACGCACTTTGAAGGAATTCCTGTAGGATTTATGATAAGGAGACAACACGATATTTCAAGTCGCTATAAACCTGAAGCTGTGGATGAGTTTGTGAGTTTTGACGCACAAACACACAAAAACATACATTTTTTTAAAATATCTTTTTTTATTTGTGTCCTATATAAATTTTTTTAAATGTCAATAAACTCAAGGCATTTCAGCGATGTGAAGGAAAAACGAGAGCAGTTACATTTTCAAATAAAAGGGGGTGATTGCAGGACAATCATCGCTACTTAATCCAAGACGGGTAAGCGTTAGGCTGTGACCTATCACATCCAGCGTGCATTGAAATGCTGATGGAGGGCAGTTCCCAGTTTTGAGTGGATCTTTTTTTCTTCTTTTTTTCAAACGCAGATAAGCACACAATCGAGGCTGTTATCGCACTGATCACACCTAGCGGTAGCCTTTTCAGGCAGTTTCATCAAATCTGCCACCAAAACCCAGAACGTGGATTTCAAAGTTTCTCAAGGCTAAATAAATATCAGCCCCCCTCCCCTCCACCAGAGACAGTTTCCGTGATGCTGTCCTTTCAGTGGCTTTGATGACACAAACAACAGCCAAACACTTGCTGGCTGAATGTCTCCAAAATCTAAATGTTGGCGATGCATCAAGACACTGGCTGAATATATCCAACATGCTCCTTTTAAAGAACCTTGTTAGTATATGTTCTAAGTATAGTTCTTTGGTGGAAACAGACCACATCAAATATACCTCAACAAAACTAGCAAACCTACATTACTCAACCAGACCTTTTTACTATCTGGACCAAAGTTAATATTGTTTTATATATCTGTATTTATATAATGTGTTTACTTTAATTAGTTTACTTATTCTATGTGTGTTTAATTGTCAGAATAAGATTTAAGAAGTTTGGAATAGCTTCAGTTTATTCTTAAATCACAAATCAACTCAAATACAAGGTCCAACATAATAATATATCAAGCTTCAGCATACATTATCATCCTACCATAAATCACTGCAAATATCCTAAAATAACCCCAAGGATCCTCACATATAAATAACACTAATCCAATAGTTTTAAAAGGTCTTTGTCATACAGGGTTTTAGTAGCAACTGCTTTGAAGTTCATTCTAAAATTGTGGATCTCTACAGTTTACACTAAAACGTGTACAATTAACTTTGCATTTCCGTCCCCTCAGAAGCATTTTTTTTTTTTTGCATTGTATCTGTGAGACGAATAATTGTAAGTCTTACATTATTTTACATTACACAAGCATTATGAAAAATGTTGCATTCAGTTAACTTTAAAGATTTGTAACTATGAAAAGAGGATCCGCCGGAGCATCCGTATAACTTTCGTTTGTAAAGTCTGTAATCTGTATGTGGGTGAGTATGAGTATTGCATCATAAAACAATACAGCAATTTCAGTGAGGCTCTGAGTCATTTTAAACCCGGTAAAAGGTCTCACTTTAACAGATAAATCAATGTATTTAGATAATGCTTTATACGTTTTTTAGTATGCCTTAGAAATTATTCAATGCAAAAATGTAAAGCTTTTTTTTCTGGCTTCTGTTTGAGCAAAACACAAAAAGATTTGTTGAAATGAAAACGCATTAGATTTAAACCAGACATTCACATTTATCGATCCCTCGTTTATAATATGTTGGACATTTAAATAGTAGCAAACATTACTTCATACAAAATACCAGAGAAATTAACAAAAAGTTGTTGGCATATCAAAGAATAAGAAAAGACCCTAATATTGATCCCCGTGGGATACCACAGGTGTGTGTGTGTATATATATATATATATATATATATATATATATATATATATATATATATATATATATATATATATATATGTTAGATTTCATTTCACATGGTTTTGCCTTTTAGTTTCCAACAGCCTTTTCTTTTACTTGGGAGGATTTTGTGGATTGGATGGTGCCGCACCCTGAAGGAGTCTAGACTCTGGACAGTGTGTGAATGGCCGCCATTGTTTGCTCCTCTACCCCCGAGTAAACTGCTCTGATGATAGATGGAGTCGCCTGCCTATCAGCATCACAAAGGATGTCATAACTGTCGATCGTTCTGGTTAACTATCCTGTGCCCGTTTCATCTACAAGTGCAGCGGCTTTAAAAGGTTCACACGATAAAATAGGTCACTCTGGGAGGTTTGAGCAAACTGTGTCTTTATTGAAGACTCAGCAAACACATTCATGAATTATTTCTCACACACAGTGGCTCAAATATAGGCTATACACACGTCAGAGCCAAAAAAGAGAAGAAAAACAAAAACAAACCCCCCAGCAAAGGTAAAGCAGGGAAAGCAATTTTAGGCCCGTCCTGTCAGCACAAATATATGTTTTACGTACTGATGCGTAAATGTGAAAAAAAACAAAAAAACAACTTGAAAGACATTTAAAAATGTAGTCCATAATGAGCACATATAGGCGAGTCTCAACGTTTTAAAAAGATAAATCACTAATTACACTCGTACATGTGTGAGGTGATAGAAAGTGACTTGAGTGAGCTAAATACAGGCTGTGCAGTAGCCGAAAAAATACACTTTATACATTTTGCTGGTATAGTTACAGTAGGTTACAGTAGGTACAGTAGTTACATGGACTCAAAAGCCTCGGTCTTGACGCTGGAATCACTGAGGCCAGGGCCTCCACAGGGGATCAGGGATGTGCCCCACACCTGCGGGGGACAGATTGCTGGTGGCACCGTGGAAGCCAGCCGTCTGCTTCAGGTAGTGGTGAGAGAGCTGGGGGTGATGGAAGGGCAGAGGATGAGGAGGCAGAGCAGCAGCAGTAGCAGGAGAAGGGGGTATCAGTGACTGGTGGATGTGGCCGGGAGTGGTGGGGTGCATGGGGATCTCTGGAAGCGTAAAGGAAGCCCGAACAGCCGCTCCGCTGGGCTCCCCTGCCTCCTGGCTCTTGCTGGCTATGAACTGGTTGACCCTGAGCAGGCAGGTCCTCATGCCGTCATGGTAGCTGGACTGGCAGGCACAGGCCGGTCCCTGCTCCACGGACAGGGCCCTCTTTGAGGCCTGGTGATCCTTCTGTACATCCTTCTCTGCCTTCAGGAAATCGACCACACTCTCTAGAATCTCTGCCTTCTCCACTTTCGGATTTTTTAGTTTCTGCATTAAAGGGAATGCACATTACTCAAATCACTCACAAACAGCATATAAAATAAAATAACAAAAAACACAACATTATGAACAATCGAAAATAAAACCACGACGCAGAGACGTACCTCATTGTGGGTGCTCTCCAGCATCAGAACTCGCAGAGTCTCCAGACTGTGGTTGATGCGCTCCCGCCTGCGCTTCTCCATCTGAGGTTTAGAAATCTTTGGGGGCGAAAAAGTAAAACACTTTAGACTGCAAACAGGAAGAACGCGCTTTTTGCACAAAGTGTTGCTGTCTGCGGAGATGTAACTCACCCTTCTGGCGGCCCTCTGTCCTCGAGCTCCAGGTGAAGATATAACCTTCATGCTTGCCTCGTGCCTCTCCTCGTTGCTGCAGATCCAAACCGAACGAATGACACAAGTTTGCGCCCTTGTTGCAATTTGTTGATCAGGGCGGCCACGCCCCCTCTTGACACCCGAGAGAACTGAATTAATCCGAGTCACGTGGTTCGATACAGCCGTTGCTTCCATTAAATTTAAAATTATTTCGTTTAGGCCCTCTTATCAAAAATGTTTATTGATTTAATGGAACTTTTTGAACGACTGAAACAGCTCCACACGAGGCCTGCCTTATTTACGCACTTAACTCGGAGAGTTTCTTTTAGATCGGCTCCCCATACAGAAACAAAAGGATGAACTCTGTCTGCTCCTTTTTAATTTCGGTTCCTGCGTGTGTCTGCTTGATGCTTGAAAATAAAGATCAGCGGTATTTGCGCAAACACTGCCTCATTCATATTTTTATTTTGAATTATTTTTGTGCGTTTCTTCATCAATTCATCAGCCTCATGTTGCCATTAACAGTTGTGTAATTGTTCTTTTGGAAAGTAAAATGGTGATCCAATGAATACGTTAAACAGGCACTCGATTTATAGGATTATTGTTTTTAACGCACGATTTGCATAAATACACTCAGCTTCCTCTCCACATGCTGATGATGATTTAAACAAAAATGTAAAGTTGGATTCATCACCCCAGATTCAGACTTTTTGGCACAGATTTTTCGTGTGTAATGTGGTACACCTCAGCCTTTCCCCACTTATTTCCTGCCTTTAAGAATGGCTGAAGGAATAGTGGCATCTCTCAGGTCTTGTGTCAAGATTTTTTTTCCCCTTGTTTCTTAAGGACGTGCTTTTCATTACTGATACTTTCATTCGCTGGTGATATGTTTTTAGGTCTGCATGTTCTTCTTTTGTCCTCCACCTGTGGATTGTCCTCAGTTGTTTGTTTTTTTTAAGGACAAAGTGCACACGCCATGTTTCGATTTCTCTTTGGTAATCCCCTTATTCGTGCAAAAAAGAGTAATTTTTATGCATGTCAAATTGTGTCTTAAATTTGGCATTTTTGCCGCATAGATAGAGGACGCTGGTAACAATAAATAAATACAGAAATATTAAAACTAACTAAATAAAATAGATTATTTGCTCGAGTTCATCCGTTAAGTTGAGTGTCTTTTTATGCTTGAATGATTCACAAGTCGGTGTTAAGTGGCTTAACAAGCAAACAAAAACAAAAACAAACCCCCCCCCCCCCCCCCCCCCCCCCCCCCCAAGATATTGCTTAGACAATGGTCAGGTACAACAACTGGGCTGAAAATATATGAAAAATATGTCCGCATCCATAAAGCCTGAACACTACTGAAAGTCACTGGAGGCGAAGCATAAAGCCACGAGGAATGGCTCAAGACTTTTTAGAAGTTGATTTTTACGCTCAGGTGTAATGATCGTTACCAAGAAACATCACCAAAAAAATCTACTTTTTCAAGTTTTCTGCTGAATAACAAAATGAAACATGGATGCCCTCACGGGATCTCGCTTGCACTCACTGTTATGTTTTTGCTGTTCTTTAAACTTGTAAGTTTGTTTCTTGTGTTTGGCCTTAAACATTTTATACATTAACAGATGTATTTTTGACCTCGATCTTCTGTATTTTGTGAGACCCACTTTTTTTCTTCTTTAAAACAAATCTTTCCCCGGCGTCTTTATTAACTATCGAAATACAAATAGTGAAATCATCGAGCTGAACCACTGTTTCAGTGCTGCCTGCATGTTCTCACATGACGCAGAGAGAGTGAAGTTGGCGTTAACTGCGCTTTTAGTTTGGTGTAGCTCTCTGTGCACTGCATTTATGGTCACCCTGATCCTCATAATAGGCTAAAGAGTGTGGAGATAACACTGGGATGATCGGATCACGGGGATCCCGAGGAGATTAAGTGGCTTTTCAAAAGCAATGATACTTCCGTTTCAAATCAAAGAAAGGGCGATTAGTGGAGGCCCGGGGATCAGCTCTGGTTTCTATGGCAGTCGGGAAAGAAACTCGCTCTGATACACCATTTGCAGCATGAGGATATAAAATATAGATATAGAAAGGAATTAGGCGTTCAAGTTGTGAATGTAAATACAAGTAAACGCACAGTTTGGGACTCCGAGTGCGCTCGAGCATTAATGTGTGCAGGATTTAAGCCACGTGGACCCGCCCCATAAATAATGAGCCCGTGAAACCTGGGATGGAAACTGACTGGTCTGAAATGTGGCCCTTCTAGCAGAGAAATGGAGCGTTCAGTTCTAATATGGTGACTCCTCGTGTGTGTCAGTGACAAAGGATGCTGGGGTGTCGGACCTGACAGGTTTGGGAACGTGGAGCGAGGTCGACAAGTGGTTTGATTTTGAAAGAGTTTGTGTGAAGTCCAAACACCCGACAAACTGTCCCGAAGGAGAAACCGGCACACACTTAACGCTTGGGTGTCATAATCATCATCTTCACACGTCATCACGTCAGCACACCAACTTGCCCTTCTCCCATTTGGCCCATATCTACAACTGTGCGCTCGCGAAGTTGCTTAAATCTACATTTTAACGATTATCTTGTGTGCGTATAGCTGCAAACGAAGACAACACACGAGGCTATCTTCAATTTGCGCCCTACTCCTTCATCTTAACTTGGTCTTTAAAGAAGAGGAAGGACAAAAATCACTTCATGCGACGTGCTGATGTCTCACACGTCACAAAAGTCCTCGTAGCTGCTTGTTTTCTCACTTTGTCCCTGTTCCCACGAGAATGGGATGTTTCCCATGATCTCACTTCACCAAGTGCACCTTCTTGGAAGTGTTGAGAGCAACCAAACCTCTTTCCTTATCTATCTATCTATCTATCTATCTATCTATCTATCTATCTATCTATCTATCTATCTATCTATCTATCTATCTATCTATCTATCTATCTATCTATCTATCTATCTATCTATCTATCTATCTATCTATCTATCTATCTATCTATCTGTCTATCTATCTGCAGGCCACACGTTTAGCCATAGATTTAACATGTTGCCTTTAATTGTCACCATGTTGGTAATAGTTTCAAGTTTCGGTTTTCCCACAGTCACTGGAGTCTCTGCTCAGTGTCATCACGCACACGTGCCAGCCAATCAGAGGTCGCAGGAGGTGCACTTATAAGTCCCCCTGTAGGAGGCAGGGGGCTTTAAACCTCTGGAGGACATTTGGATAGAGCACTGCAACATGACCAGGAAACTCCAAAACCAAACTCAGAATGATGGGAAGAGCAGGAAAAGGGTAGGAAAATGTATTATTATTCTGTGTTATATTGCATGATTCTTTTTGGGGTTAGGAAAACTTTTTATCACTGTAAACAAATGTTCTTATTCTAAATTGGGTAGACGAGGACAAAAGTAGCTTCTTAGCTTTAGGAAAGCAAGAAGTCATCATGCATTGTGTTGAATTTTCATCACATCACTAAGGCAAAGCTTTGTCGTGACCTCTCTCCTAGACTCTGAAGCCAGTTGTGGAAAAGAAGAGAAGAGATCGAATAAATCAAAGTCTAGCTGAACTGAGGCATCTGCTGATGAATGCCACGTCTGATCCAGTGAGTAATGTCTGAACAACCTTCCTTTAACTTTGTATGAGTTGGCAAATAAGCCACAAATGCAGTGGTAAAATTTGTTTCTCCTCTTCTTTGTTTTTCTTTTTATCTGTGCATCATCAACAGCGGCTGCAGAATCCTAAAATAGAGAAAGCAGAGATTCTGGACTTGGCTGTTGACTATCTCCAAAAGTGGACTGATAAAAAGGGCCCGAGCGATGGTTAGTTAAGCAAAATCAAACTAAAACCAGCATATTCATGTTCCACTTGTTTATCCCTCACATCTCTATCTTTTTGCATCCTGCAGACTCATTGGATACTCATGCTCCTTTGGCAGACAGTGGCCACTCGGAGTCCAATGCTCCTCCTCTCTTTAGCACAGAGAGTGCAGGTTTTCAGCAGTGTGTGGCCCAGCTGACCAGCTACATGCACATGATAACACCGGCACAGAGAACAAGCCTGATTGAGGGGCTTAAACATCACACAGAGGGTAGGCAGCTGAAACCAGACTTCAACCAGCACGCAGCATCTGTGGATGCCATTTGCTCATTCGACTCCAAAGAAGATCCTCCCATTTTGCTTTTCCCATCTTATTCTCCATTTCAGCCTCTTGCTTGTTCCACGCCATGCCACGACTACCTGAGCCCTCCTCCTTCTCCCTGGCTCTCCCCTTCTTTCTCCATGTATGCCACCTCTTCTCCTTTTGCGTCATTTGCCTCTCACTTCTCCTTCCCCCCCAGCCTTTCACCTCCATCTTCCAACACCTCCTTCTTTAGCTTCTCACCCACAGTTCCTCACTCCAGCCTCTCCCCTCTCACCACAATGAGACCCCCCTCAAACCTTCTACACAGGGAAGTGTCGGCACCAAACTCTTCCTCACCCATTTGGAGGCCTTGGTTTTGATGTGGATCAGACTGACATGCTGACAGCAGCAGAGCCACCTGGTGGGGATAAATTGCAACTGAGGGTGGAAAATTCTCAAAGCCTTGAATGTACAGTGTACAGATTTTTAAAGTCGCCTATAATGTATTATTTCTCTTGTAAATAAATTAAGTTCAAATTTATAAAGTGTGTATTCGCTTCCACCCGTGCCCATGTGATATGTCATTAATCTAAATCAATAGCTCCTCAACAATCCTGAACAATGGCAGAGCCATACATTTTTTTACATTTTTAAAAAAATATTTGTGGCCAGTCTGAGACCAAAAACTGATTTTATTTTGTTTGTATTTTCAATTCTTAATCTGTAAGGGAAAAAACAAAACCAGAACCCAACAACCTTGCACCAGATGCTAAATGTATTTTTCTTTAAAATGCTAATAAGGTAAACTGAAGTAAATTGGGCCATCGGGTAAAGTGGGCCATTCATGGTTTGAGTGTCTCAGCTCTTTGAAACTTAACAGCCAACGGTGTCAACAACAGCTCTACAATTAGCATTTAATTTTATTGTTCAGAGTTGTTGAGAGGTGCAGGGCAATTTCTCAGGCAGCCTTAAAACACTTCACAGTGAGTGCTGACATATCAAATCAAATCTTGTTTATAATCTCACTAAAAGAGCTTGAAAACATTATTTTCATGTACATTTTCACAAGTCACAGTAGTAAAGCAACAGCTAATGGAGGCTGTGGCAACATCTGGAGGCGTGTTTGCCCAAGAAACACGGGGCAGTTCATCAACCACAGTGCAGCAGTGTAGCTCCGGATTCCATCAGTGATAATTAATATTTAATGTGTGTTTTGCAAATACTAGGCTTCAAATTTCCAGTTGGTTCGCAGCTGTTACAGGACAGTATCAGAAGCAGCTCCTCTGGCTAAAAATGAACCTACACACAGTATTTTAATGTCATGTTACTTATGTGGCATTAAAGAGCATTAGAGGCATAGTTTATCCCACTGGTTCTCAAACCTTGTCTTAGATGCCAAAAAATGTTCATGCTTCCCCCTGTAATGCCCCACCAGGGGCATCGGAGCCAAAGTTTGAAAACCATGGGTCTAGGGTACATATACACAGCCTCCACATCGCACCATAAGACTGCACTAAAGACTGTGTGAGAATTTATCGGGTTTGACTACACTTTTGAATTCACACAGCAACTTAATTGCTCTTAACTGCCCTGCCCTGTGTGCCTTAGAAACAATATTAAAGCATGCCCTTCAGGATCAAGCATTTGAACAGAATGTGTTTGTGTTAACGAAATGAATCTTTTAATTGCATTTTTTTCACCGGCTTATGATCTCACCTCTGCCGTTGCACATGGCGTTTTGAAAGGCCAATGAATAAGAGCCTTTAAATGAAGCAACTTGAACATTGACATGATGACCGATCACTTTTTAACAGCTGTCTGATGCAATGTTTGAAGTTAGGATACATACAATTTTAAAAATGTGCAATAAATTAACTCAAAGGTGTAAAACCATGTCAAAGTTCCTCTTTGATGATATTCTGTAATTTATTTTTTTTTTAACACACTGTAAGTCCTACAGCCCTCTTGTGTTCCCCCTAAATTAAGATGTTTAATCAACCAGCAGTAGGCTTTAAGTGGACACATGTAGTTTCCAGGATATAAGAATGAAAGTGTAAAAAAGCTGAGCCGGTTTGATGATATTCCTTACACGATCAAAAGAGGGCAGCATTGACACAGCATACACCTGCGTGGCAGAGAAGCTGATCTGGATTCCTTCGTGACCTCTTCCAGCGGGTGTTATAAAAGGCGGCTGTCATTCGGGCTAAATAGAGGATGTCATTGAGCTATTCCATCAGCGATAAGCTCGAGATGCACGATCATCACTCTTCTCTCTTTCCGTCTCTCAGTGCTCAGGCCACTCCTTATCTTCTGATTAAATCTCTATTACAAGCTCTGAATATTTTCAGCAGAGAGGCACCAAAGGATTTGGCCTGAGAAAACAGAATTTGTCACATGAGAGAACATGTCTTTGGATAATCGTTATCCCCCCCCCACTTCTGAAGAAACTCTGGAGTTATGAGGTAGCCATTGTTCTTTGTCAGAGAAATGAGAGGGCACGCACATCACTGTATAGCTCGATTCCCCACACTGCCTGTTTGGATAATTCTGGAAAGAAAGCAGAGACAGTTGCTCATGCCGGAGATATGATATTTTTTTTCTTTTCTTTTCTTTTTTTGCGGCACGGCAGATAATTAATAGGAAAAGGAATCACCTCTTGGATTGACCTGACAAAGGATGAAAACTCCCTGGCATTTTCTCAGGACAAGCTGATTACAGCTGATCCTGTTACCCTCTTTAATCACTGTTTTTTTTCTGCCAGGTTGCATTCCTGGTTTGTAGAAAGCTCGAGATGTTGTGCTGTGAAGATGTCACAGGTTTGTCTCGGCCTGCAGAGAATCTGCAAATTCCTTTGTGTTGGTGCGTTTCAAAAGTCCAAATGCTGAGACGGGACTGGTGTCAAACACTTCCATCACACATGTGCACACTTGTATGTGTTGAAAGTGCAGTATGTACACTACACAGTATGCACACTGTACTTAGCCCAGCAGCTCCACAACGCAGGTGCTCTTTATGACTGTCTGCCAGAAGGAGAAGCACCCAGAAAACATCTACAGGCGGTCTTTTCAGGACCGAGGGTGACAAACATCACAGATTTACTCCGACTCAGCAGCTCTTATATATTTATCAGTTTTGGTAGAGCAAATTTGGGCATTTCATTTTGATCGATAATCAGTACCCTAGATGCAGGTCATCAACATAGTTTTTGTTAAAAAATAACCATAAAGTTTAGGTTATTTTTTGTTTTTGATTAGGGTTCAACACACAAACTGATTAAATCAAACACCCCGCCCCCAAAGTCTTATAATATTTTTTTTTATTTTTCTACATGACAAAGTGTAGAACTGACAAATCTAATTCTATTCAGTATGTTGAAGCTATCATACTACTATAGTATCTCTGATGTTTAGGTGAAATTGGGACTACCCTTTCAAAAAGGTCATTTGTGGTCATTTAGTCTGTGACCACACGGGGGCGCCCACATTGAAGAGAAGAAGAAATACAAAAAGAGGTTTCTATTGATTATTTTCTGATTGAGGTCATCTGAGAGATCAAGTTGGCTTACACAACACTAAAACATTTGTGGTATTGGAAAACCCACTCTGATCCTGAAAGTAACCAGCAATAGGATATAAAAGAAATTAGTTAGCAAAGTTGTGCACACTCATATTTTAATGACTTGTCGGTCACAAGGTAGGGAATGCTTTACTGTCCATTTTTCTCTAAATGGGACCATAATTTTCAAAGTCGCCCCCTACTTGTCATTACAAAGAATGCAGTTTAAAATACTTATCTTTTGTGGGTGAGTAGGTTTATGACTGTAATTTCCATCATTTGCTTCACTCATAGCAGCTGCAGTTTCTTGGGAAAGTGAAAGGATTAGAGAAAAGGTGAATTTCTTTTGCAGTGTAAAAAAAATCAGGACAACTACACATTTCAAACTGTGAGATGATGAAAATCACTTACTGTTTTACACATGAAGACAGCAGACTGTATTAGAATTTTAGAGTCAAATCAAAAAGTCAGTGATATAGTAGCTCAGTTTACAGGTTATTGTAATGTGTGACGTATGGAAAGATTCAGATCCACTAAGCTGTCAGTGAGGCTCACAGTTACAGCCAGGACAAATTAATCTTGTTTCACTAAAATCTAAAGACTACTCTGGGTGAAGAAGCGTGTCTTATGGACTGTGGATGGATGACGGACGCCTCACCATGACCTGAGCCCATCGGTTAGGCCAGATGAAAACTAAGCTAAAAACCATGTGTTGAACTGCCTGTTATAACTTGTGTAAAATGCTCAATAGATTAAAATTCCCAGCTATCCCAGCTGCCAGTTTGTCGCAGGGCTAACACAGAGAAACAGATTCACACCTACGGCCAATTAACCTAACCCCATACATGTCTTTGGACTTTGGAGCAAACTGAAAAGATTCCTCACGGATACCGGGAGAACGGCCCAAGCTTAGAGTCGAACCCTGGACCTTCTCGCTGTGAGGTGACAGTGCAATGGACCATATCACGTTGCCCCAAAAACATTATTTCAATTTTTTTTTTAAATCATTAGTCCTGATACTTTTTCCTCTGGGTATTTGTCATTGAAATTAAATGAAAAAACACAAGTACACTTTCAAAACCGGAACAGTTCTGATTCCTCTCCCTCATTTCACAGGTCTTAACCCGTTTGTAGGTCCAACAGGGGAAAATGATCTTACACAGGAGGGAGAATCAGCTTACATTTAAATGCAGAATACTTGTGCACCTTTCCAAGGCCATTTCAGACTGATTCAGTGCTCCTCCCTATATTTTGGCAACATGATTAAATTGCCTGAAAAAGTATGCAGAGGAAAAATCCAGACAGCACATTATGCACATTTTGCCCTTCATATTTTGGAATCTGTTGAATGTGAGAAAAACAGATGAGGAACTGCTCTGTGGAGTAACTGTTTGTGATTTTCTGAACCTCTGGTGTGCTGTCTATTTGTGTAGGAGTGACTGTGCATTCTTTTGGAGTTGAGTCAATTTGTTTGACTAAGCTCTGCTTTGGAAGACAGTCCATGGACCCACTGCTTTTATCAGTCAGATTGAAGGACTGCTCTAGACTCCGTCAGCATCCGCGCAGAGAGGAGGACTCCTCACTAAGATCACATGTCAATACTCAAGAATGTAGATCTGTCACTACTCACAACTAAATATCATTTTTTCCTCCCTTTCATTTCTTTCTCTTTCCCTCTTTTTGCAAGGGTCTTTGATGTAAATAGTGAAAGGATCCCAGACTGTAGCAAATTACCTGAGGACTGAAACATTTTTGACATAAGTCCTGAGAGATGAGGGCAAGCCACTTTTCCTGGCGGCCCCTTTAGCGTTTTTAATCTGGGGCTGAGGGAGACAGCGGTGCTGACAGAATGATGGGACAGCTGGACATGCTTCCAGGCCAGCAGCAAGGGGCAAAAGAAAAGCCATGAGAAGGGCCACTGCAGACATCTCAGCACCGAGCCAACAACTCAGGACTGTGGACCAAAGCAGGACGCAGTGTGACACGTGTCCTTGGGAGACATCTACCTCCTCCACCTTTCTATCTCGATATAACAGTATGCATCTGCAAACATGAAGGAGGGAATTATAAAAGAACTACTTTGGTTTTTTGATTCATTTATGGCAAAAAAAAGCGTGACACTCATCATATGTAGTGATGATGACTTAAAACTGCAGTATTTTACAATAGCTTTGACTTACAGTTTTAATTATAACAGAAAAAGCATTGGAATTGGTTCATTAACACTATTAATGTATTAAATAATTAATGAATAAGCTAGTGCGATGACGCAGATACACTTTCAGTAATTTATGTCGATTAAACCACGATATTACTGCACAGATGCTGCAGATCTCTAGACCAGGGGTGGGAAACTCCAGGCCTCGAGGGGTCCTGCAGGTTTTAGATGTGTCCTTGATCCAACACAGCTGACTCAAATTGCTAAATTACTTCCTCAACATGTCTTGTAGTTCTCCAGAGGCCTGGTAATGAACTAATCATTTGATTCAGGTGTGTTGACCCAGGGTGCGATCTAAAACCTGCAGGACACCGGCCTTCGAGGCCTGGAGTTGCCTACCTTTGCTCTAGATTAATTCAATTTAATTCAATTAAATTCATTTTTATTTATATAGCACCAATTAACAACAATATCACGTCAAAGTGTTTTATACTGTAAGGTAAAGACCATTGACTGTAGAAAACATGGACGACGCGACAGCTCCCCAAAAATGAAGCCAAAACGTCTCTATCGCCCCCTGGTGTCTGGCTGCAGTATAGGTCATAAACCCCGCCTCCTCCATGTTAGCGGATGGGACTGGGGTCAGACTAAAATAAATTAATTCTCCTTAGATAATTTTTTTCCAAAGATTCTTTCTTTTGTTATCAATAGTTCTCAACATGCTGATTGATGTCCAAGGGGTCTCCTTTCTCATGTTTGATTCTAATTCCTACAGCGGCAATGTTAAATTGGGGTGAAACGTCATCATAGCAGCTTTGACTGGCAGCTGCAGTCACGGAGAAACTTGCGTATCTGTGTTCGGGAATAGCAGATAGAGCGTAGGCTCTGAGAGGAGGGCCAGCGTTTACGTTACGAAAACACGACCGAGTGTTTTAACCTGACATCCTGAGGTGTTCTTCAGTAAACTGGACTACCCGACAGAAGGACCCGAGGCCCCGCTGCACTTTTTCGGTAAGCTAATCCGTAAGTACGGTCCTTAGGTCCTGAGACCTAGCTAGCTAAAATGAGCACTCGGCTTTCGGGGTTCGTTTAGCTAATCTGTGCAGGTGAATGAATTTACTAAAGAAATCAAGAGAAACGCCCCGGGCTACTCAGTCACTAATTACTGTTACTGTACTTTTATTACAAGTATTATACTGTAAAAGCATCAGGCTGCACTCTGCTGCAGCTCCTGTGCAGAGCTGAATATTAAATATGTGCAAACAGCATGTTTTCAGGCTCTTGCCACATCTGTAAAGACAGTAACATCTTTTTTAAAAGCTTGTACTTCAGTAACTCCTCATTAATCAGGAACTATGGATTAAAGTACTGTAGTGTACTGTAATACTGAAAAAAATGTAAGAGAAGAACTTCAGATCCTGAGTGTGTGAGGACAGAAGAATCAGCTTTATTTCAATTTTGAGGGATAAAATTTATATCTGAGTTTGATGGTTCTGTTCTCTTTGTGATTACAGGAGCTGCCCTCAGATTCAGACCTCAGCACCACCCAGTGACAGCAGACAGATCATCCAACATGTTCACATGTTAACTGCAAAATGAACTGATGAAAACAGTGCAAAGGTTAAAGTACCACATGTGCTGTAGTGAAAGCTGCAGCTTTACTGATAAAGTTAAAGACAAAAAAACAAAAGGATTAATCTCTCATGTAACTGTGTCACTATATATCAGCATTAACAGGACCTCAGTTTGGTGTTTCAGAAAGCTGCTGATCTCAGACCTGCACATCTTCCGTTTTAAACACTTGATGTACTCAGCTGCATGAAGAGCATATGAGATTTTCTCTAACACAATTAAATAAAACCTGATAAAGGTCAAACGTCATCACTTGTATGTTGAACTACAAACTTGTCATCTGGAATTCTTTCACAGTTTTTTGCAGATAGTGTGTTATTTACTATAAAGTGATTGAGAGTTATTCATCCCAGAGTAACCAGAGAGGATCATATATTTTTAAATATATAACTTACAGGACTGAATATAATATCTTTATGTAAAAGTCCGGAGCCTCTGGAGAGTATCCGAGTATTTATAACATTACACAAACCAAAGGTCTCCATCACAGTGTTCATGAAATGCTGGGTATAATTCCCTCGAAGCACAGGCAGACGCAAGTGGTTTTCTGTCACTGGTTTATTTGAAGACTTCTCTCCAAAGCCACCGTGAAAACTATACAGTATTAACAAAATAAAACTCAGCGTAAGACACAGCACTAAAAATAACACTGTACAACAAACACGATAAATCAATAAATACCTCGTTGGCTGCATGCTGCAAAAAGGGAATTAGCCACCGTTCTTCTGAGGTTTCCTTTAACCGTGTGTAGTTAAAGTCCACTTAACATGTCTTTGAATAAAAACCATCCTTTCTGCACGCTTACAGGTGTTTTTCTTCTTTCTACCCAAAGAGGAAACTAGCGCAACTTGTAAGAGAACTTGACTTTCAAAATAAAAGCACCAAACTGTTGACTACAAAAAAAACAAACATAAAGTAATGTACAGCTTAAACAATTTACAATCATGACATGAATCTTGACAAGATAAAGAAATAATCCAAATTATATACAATGTCATCATGACAACAGCTACACTGGGTTTTATCCATCTCCTGGGGCAGGCCTACGGAGGAGTGCTGAAGATTTCCCTGTGAGGGAGCTGCTGGTGAAGATCATGAGTCCTGCTTGATCAATGCGATGAGCTTCAGTCTTCCTGGTGTTTCTTAAATGATGCCGCTTTCAGAGGGTCAACAGAACTTCTGGCACAGGACAGCTGTGATGAAAGAAAGGGAAGAAGTTTCTCCAAACCTCTGGATCCAGGAAACCCAGCTTGGTCCTGGTGGTCTCCCTCACTAGTTTCTCTCCAGGGTGAATGTAGCTGTTGATATAATATGGAGTCTATTATTAAATGAAAAGAACAAATTAGACTACACTACTGAAACGTTCTGCTGCTGTTTTTAAAGTTTCCATGTTACCAGGCTGTAGAGGGCTCTGAAGATTTAAACCGTTTTAGATCCATTACACTGACAGTCTTATGTTAAAATCTCAAAGGACAGCATTATATTTTTGATATTAACAGTAACTCTGGGCTTCTGTAGAGTGTGCAGATGATCTCATCGCTGTCTAAAAATGGATAAAAAAAACATAAGTGCTGAATCCTTCAATAACAGACTATTAAGAGTATTAGGTGTGTAGCATCGCTAACTAGCTAGCAACAAGCCTCCAACAGGTGCGTATGCTAGCGGCTAATCTAGCAAACGAATTAACAACAGAGTGATTTTAGAACTATAAGATGATAAGCTGTGTGTCTTTTTTTATAACAGTGACATGGTTGTATTTACCTTAATTAAACGAGTCGTCAGCCGCGGTAAACCAGCAAATGAACTGGAGCAGCCGGGCTACGTAAAAAGTGTAGGGGGGCGTGTTTGCGGTCACGTCCAGCGGGTGTGTGGGCGGGAGCGTTACACAGTAGCTCCACCTCAAGTCACTACTGCGCAGACTCTGGCTCCAAATTTGCATGATGGCAGCCTCCACAAGCGGGATTCATTTTTGCACAATGGGAGGAGGCGGTGTCGCGTCGTCCATCTTTTCTACAGTCAATGGTAAAGACCCAATGCCAACAATCAGATGAGGCCCCCAAGAGCAAGCACTTGATGAAAGTGGGAAGGAAGAACTCCGGCAGAGTTCAGGAGGGATCACAACATCCTGAAGCTGGGCGTGAGAGAAAAGACTAAAGAAAAAAGGACCGCATAGAGAGATGGGGGAACATGGGAGAGAGAACACACAATGTAATGGTATGCAATAGTGGCATATCAATACCTGCGGGAGTTACAGGAGGTGAGAGGAGAAGCCTATAGCAGCATAACTAAGGGGTGATTTAGGGTCACCTTATCTAACAATAACTATAAGCTCATCTTGAAAATAGAAAGTCACTGTTTCCAGAATCCAAACTGGGATGAGAGGGCTCTGAAGGTTGATGGCTCTGTCTACTTTCAGAAACTCTAGGAACTACAAGGATAATAAGGTACTATGAGGTCTTACAGAGTTCTGGATCAACAGAGGAAACTTCTAGAACACTCCAATAATATTGGCGTACAAAAGTCCAGTTGTGACATGATGAAGGCACAGACTACTCTGAGGCAAGATGTTTCTAATTTTAGAGATATTGCATGGGTGACAGAAAGCAATGTATATATTTGTTTAATATGCACACTGATCAAAAATGACTCATAGTGTTACTGCTGACCAAGGTAATAATGTCCATAGTAAGTATTTGGGTACGCATCATGGTTCTAAGATTTTTAGAGCTGAGCACAAAAACCTCAATTTCATCTGAAATCAGGGGAAGAAAATTATGGGACATTCAGGCTTTTATGTCGTTAAGGTTAACTAAAAATCTAAACTAAACTTGATTTGTGTCATCTGGCTTCATAGATAGATATAACTGAATATCATCTGTATAGCAGAAGCATCCTTAAGAGAAGCATGTATATGAAAAAATTAATGGTCAGAGCACAGAAGTGTGTGAAAACCACAACTAACCTTTGTGTGTGAAGAAGTCTCCCCACTTACAATAAAAAAGTAACATTTGCATTGTGATTAAACTTCACTGAATCAGCTGTTGCATGAAAAAAAGAGACAGAGTTCCACTTTTGGACAACATTTCATTTATAAAGGTAAGAAAATAGAGTTAATATTATTAAAAATTGTGCTTACAGTCATTATTTTGTTTGCATTCATTATAATTTCATGTGAGAGTTTTTCTGCATTTGTGTGGTTTTCTGTTTTTTTTTTTTTGGCTCAACTGGAAAAAGTTCATGCCACAGTCAGGATTTAGTGTTTTTTCCTTCCAAGATCACTCCCATCACTCTCATCTAACCACACCCTTACATTCCAGATGAGGCATACACACACACACACACACACACACACACACACAAAATGTTAAAATGCCCAAATTTACAAGAAATATGTTGACAGCCTGATACAAAAACAGTTCTGACTGCTCTACTTTATTTTCCTCTTCCAAACAACTGCATGAGGGGTATTTATTCATTTTTGCTGCATACCCTTCTTGCAAAATGTTACGTCTGTAATAAGGTACATAGCTAGCATTTCTAGGTGGGTGGGTGCGTTTCTGTTTTCTTCATTACTTAATTGTAAAGGACAGACTTTGGAGTCAGCTACTCAGTTTCCTGTGAAAGACAATTTAATTTTTAAATTGTCTTTTTAAATCAAAGTTAGCATCCCATTTAATATCACTTTGAGATATGAATGCTTCTTTTTATCAGCTCTAGCTAGTGCTGGCATCAGCTAGTAATTCCTTAGAGGGTTATATTAAGTTCAACACAGCCAGGCTGTCTTTGGCTTAGCTTGGCTTTACAAATCTTAAAACCCCAGTTGGCGATAACAGGTATCACAATGTGGTTATCAATTTTCTCTGCTTTCTACTTCAGGGTCCATGCATGCTCACATAAAAAAAGGAGGTTTCACAGGTCACGTGGCTTTTCTTCGACAGAAAATGATCCCTATGAGTGTCACCTACTCCAGTCAGTGACAATATTAGATAGTGCTGTTTGGGGAATTAGCGTGGTAAAATACAATTCATTTAAGTATTTTATTGTTGAGTGCGCTCTCAGTGCTGCTGTTTATTTACAAGGTGATGGCTGCAAGTTCTGAAACTTAAACCTGGATACATTTAAACGTTAAAGGAGAACCATCTCATAGACTATTAAAGAAGATGTGGAAGTCACTTAAGTTGGTTGGCAGATGAAAGTGCACTTAAGTTTGATCTGACAGCATTCTTGATGTGTCTGTTTTGCGTGCCAGTTGTTGGAATTCCAGCTGTATGAAACAGACTAAATAGCCAATGAGAATCAAATATAAAACATGCATACATTTTCTAAACAACATGCACATTCCTGTGACAATGCAATCCACAGTTTGCACTTAACTCTGTGGTTTTATTCGGGTATGGAATCTGCATTACATATATGTTTCATATAAAACATGTAAACCCAACAGAAAATCTGTGCTGTGCCTGAAACATGATGTACACAAAGGAGTCAATGAAAATGTGGCAATTTGAGACGATTTTATGACAACCTCAATCAGGATTTATTTTCTTAATATTTCATTCATCTTTGGGCATGAAAGATGAATAAAAATACTTAAGAAAAAAATGCTGATTGAGGTTGTCATAATTCATGCATGAAAGGGTTAAAAAAACAATAATTACAATGAAACGCGTCATACATCTATAGTGTAAAATGACCAGTGGGTGGCAGGGTATGGAGTGACACGTCGGTACACCATCAACACTGACACAAATGCAAGAAAACAGCCTTTGAATAGCTGTCCACTGTAGTGACCACTGTGTGAAAGGGTTAAACTGACATAACCAGGTTATGTGTTCTACATCAGTTACCATGGTGATTTAGCCAGGTAAAAAGAGAACCCCTTTCGTAACACAGGAAACTCTGACTTTAAGCTTGAGATATCTGGCTAATCCATTAATCTTGCCTCTCAGTATACCCCTCAGATCTGCTCCACTATCTACATATGATCATATAAAAGAAAACAAAAAAATGGTAAAAATGGCCTCTATTTATATAGCGCTTTCTAGTCCCTAAGGACCCCAAAGCGCTTTACATATCCAGTCATCCACCCATTCACACACACATTCACACACTGGTGATGGCAAGCTACATTGTAGCCACAGCCACCCTGGGGCGCACTGACAGAGGCGAGGCTGCCGGACACTGGCGCCACCGGGCCCTCTGACCACCACCAGTAGGCAACGGGTGAAGTGTCTTGCCCAAGGACACAACGACCGAGACTGTCCGAGACGGGGCTCGAACCGGCAACCTTCCGATTACAAGGCGAACTCCCAACTCTTGAGCCACGATCGCCCCTCCTGAACACACAAGATGGCAACAGCCCAAATCTGAAGGCCAATCTTTGATAAAATAAAATTGTAAAACTTGAATAACTGCTGGTAAAACTGGGATGCAGATTTTGTTACACTTGGACTAACTGTTTCTTTCCAGTCTTCTAACAGAAGCAAACCAGCAAACGTCTGTAGCCTGTAGAGACACACACAGTTGTTAACTTGACTCTTGGCAAGAAAGTGAGAATCTTATTTCCCAAAATGTGCAACTGTTACTTTAAGATTCGAAACTATGCCGGATTAAAATAAATCCTTTCACTTGAAAGAAAAAGTAACACATTTAGCTCTTTGGCGGACACAGACTGAACATCCCACCATCTTGACGGGAGCTCCATTGTCACGACAAACATGCTTTAAGCGGACAGGAAGTAACCTGAGCCAAACGAGAGGATATTGAATCAGACGTTGCTAGCTTGTTTTTCAGAGCAGGGCAATTATATTTGACATAAGGCGCTTTCCACTCATGCATCAGTGCTCTCCACTTTCAGAGACTGCTATCACATTGGTCCAGTGGTTTGCCTTTCTTCCTCTCAATTTTACAAAGTCATTTTGCTGTAGATGACGAACAATGGCTGTCTTTTCAGAGATCCTATAACCTTTTCTTCCCGGGGGACCCCTTTGCAATCGAGTATGCCAAAGCATATTGTCATTCGCGTTGCTTGCGCGGTCCAAATTGTAATCTTCCCAGTGCTGCTTAGAGATATCTTGAGATTCAAAGCGCAGTTAATTGTCAGCATGTTCTGACCTGAAATGCATCTCTGTTGGCATCATCACAGTGCTACATTCATCACATTTGTCTTAAACTTTTAACCCAGAGGAGCCATTTCTTTAAACTTGGGGTTTTGACTCGAGCCTCTCCCGCCTGTTTTCCAGCATTTTCCTGTGTTTTGTGTTTGAGCTCTGGAGCGCTCCATTTTCTGTCTGGGAACATGCATCCTCCTCAGCTTGCGTGACCCTGTCCGCCCCCTCCACCCCCACCCATGGGTGGGCTGTGACCCTGCTTGCCTGCAGCCACTACAGGTTACAAACTCTCACCCTGCAATGCTTGTAATCCCAGGGATGTACTTCAGTGTGCTTAGTGCTCTTTGCCCCTTTCTAAAATTCAGTAAGAGCCCAACAGGTCACAGGTCAGCGTACCAAACAGAAGCTGGAGATAAAAATAGCCACTGATACATAGGTCATCTAAAAATACTAGCTCCTGTCCGTTCTTATTTACGGAATACTTTGTTTTGCAGGGAAACATTTGGGAACTTTTGACATTTTCCATCGGCCAACGTCTGCAGAAACAGGAGTGAGAGGCTGTTTTGTTCGGACAAAAAGCGGGCTTGATGATGCAGATGTCTTTTTCTTGTATGTAACCTCATACTGCTGAGAAAATGTCAGAGTGCAGGCGAAAGAGTGTGTGGACATCAGATTCTCCGGGACCTTAAGGGGCCCCATGCACTGACAAATAGAGCACTCTGTCCTTATCTCGACAACGTAAGAATTCCACCTCTGCTGCTGGAGACGGCAGCGTCTGAAGCCAGAGTTTATGAACAATAAAAAGCATATTAGAAAAGCTCTAAAATTAGCCACGGTTGAAATAAAATTAGTCTTTATTGCAACTGTGTTTGACTTTGTATTGCCTCAATTTATAGTGGCTGCGCTATATTTGACAGCAAACAGTGGATAGTTTAATAGGACGGGTTGAGGAAAGGTGACTGACACCAAAGTGCACAGTGTTCCAAATTTACCACGCCATGAAAAAATCTATAAATACAAGCCTGATGTTCTTTCAGGAAATGAGGTAGCCTCTTTTTCTGAGAATGAACAAACTAATCAAGACAGCATTCTAGTCCTTTATTGACTTACTCATGCATTACAAGTGTGGAAAAAATGCTTTTTTATTGCACTTTCACAAGATGACACCTGGCAGAACTGATGTAGGTGAGCAGAGTGCGCTCTGTCTTGGGGATCTGGGGTTTCCCACTGCAGCTCCATGCAGGAACAAGCACCAGAGCAACGGAAAGGAGGAAATTATATATCTTGACTGCCAAATACCTACACTCTTAACTTAGCTGGTAGTCATTTGTGAGGGGTCTAGTGCAGTCATGCTAATCAGTAAGTGACCAGAGAGTAGTGATGCTTGGTGTATGAAAAAGGGGGGAAAAAATGCAATATAACTTCTTACTAAGGTGTTGGTCCACAATGTGCTGCTAGGTTAGCTTCAGTCTCCCATAAAGCGGTCAGGAGGGTTGAGCTATGATGACCACAAAGATCATAACATTTGATTGATTTCATACTCATTTAACAATTCAGTGACCTATCGTGCCTTAAAATCGAAGGGACCCCTCTCATCAGATTTCAGTTTCACTGGGGTATAAAGGTGAACTCTGGTGGGTCCACAGCATGCCAGTAAAACTGCCCACACAGCAGAGTGACAGCAGAGCCCCTCACTGTAGGTGTCGGATGTTCCTGGTATGTGTGACAAATGGACCAGGCCATGTGTTGGTTATATGACGCTTGTGAGTTTTTCTTATTATACAGGTTGTGTTCTTTATATTAGGTGTGTAACCAGTGAAATCCTGGCTGATGAACTGTTCTTCGTGACATTCTGGTCACATTCTGATTTTTAGGCTCATGAGGAAGACTTGTTCAGTTTTTCCTTTCATACAATCCACGAGGACCATAATTACAAATCATCCAACTCTAACTCACTGACTCTTTGTGACTGAAGGAGCTTGAATCTGTGCACTGAAATTAAACTGCCCCAAGATCGGCTAGCGGGCTGGTTAGCCCAGCTAGCCTGGCTATTTATGATGTATAATCAAACATTTACTGGAACCTGATTTAAATATGGCCAATCTCAAATTCACGTCAGCTTTTCCAGCATGTCCAGTTGGTCTTCAGTATAGTAATTGGCGCTGTGTCTGCGCTGTGTCTGCGCTGTGTCTGCGAGTGAGGGGTTTTTAGTTGGAGAATCAACAGATCAGGTGAGGAGTGAGAACGGGAGTACAGATTTCTAGAGGTGACCCTAAAATGGTCCAGAGGTGTATGAGAAGATGACCTTGAACTGGTGATCAGCCAGGCTATTCCCAGAAACTTTTTAAATCATTGTTTGTAGATATATAGAGTAAAAACTGCTGCTAGGTTGACTGGTAGCCAAGCGCGCAGCAGCGCATTATATTTACAGTGTTATCTGGCACCATCATCAGGTCTGTTTACGACCACAATCATTAGCTTGACTGGGACTTTCTGTTTTAGTGCCAAGTTGCAAACATTAGCATGCCGTTATTCCAAACTAATGAAGTAAACACATTTATCCAAACTGTCTTTCTGAGCATGTTAGCAGGAGTTAGCTAGTTAGTTAGCTTAAATCTTCAGTTTTTCTGATTCATTTTTGACATCTTAGGATTTGCAGGGCTTTCTTGTGTCAATGCTGTTAACTCTCCTGACTACTTCAAGCTCCACTGTCACTCCCGTTACAGTCTCCCTGACTCTGTGTGTGTGATACACATCTGGTGACATCTGGGAACATTATCATAGCACACTCTGAAGGCCTGAGAGCGGCGACACAATGTACTGCGAGGGAATCAGTGCTTTCTAACATCAAAGCTGCTACGCTTGTTCTACGTCACAATCAGAGATTCTCCGGCACTGATAAATAAGCATTAGTTTGCCTCTCCCAGTGTTTATTTTTGGTGGTGACGTTTTCTTCTCGAGTCCCATTGCCCCCATCCTCAAACATACCCTCTGAAAGCTCGAGGAACTTTTAAGAGATGAGCACGCTATCTCCTCTTGACAAGTGTTGCGTGAGACCATGTGTGTGTAGTTTATCAGAGCTTTTCTTTGTCTCTTTTCATCCAGCTCCCTATTTCTAAGTTCTTCATAAAACACAGCTGCCTCCTCTTGAGACTAGACTTATCTGTCATTCAGGCTCCCTCCTCTTTTTTCACTGTGGTCTAAATGCGTGGACCACCAACCTCTCATCTTCCCTGAGGAGTAAAGGCAGGGCGATGTGATGGAACAGATGAAATTCTGCTCAGAGCTACGGGACCTGGTGGTACTTTGTCTAGCCCATCTAGATCACTCTGATAAGGTGCCACGATAAGTAACATGAAAGTACCCTGTCATCAGCTTTTTCTTCTCTTCTTTTCTGCCCACAACATCACAGCGCGGCGAATAGACAATACTTTTGCATGTCACTGGCTTTCAGCGGTAAAAGATGGTTTTAAATCAGCATGAAAGAGTTCTCAGGCCTCGTCTCATAATTATCTACTTCACTGGGTCTCCTGCTGTCCTCTCCGTTAGAACCACATTCTTCAGGTTCAGCTCAGAACCCGAAGCTAACAGTGATGTTTTATTACTGATCTGAATCTGTGAGACTACATCTGACTTCACAAGGCCCTGACTTGTGAGTTGGACCGATGTCCTGAGCTGCAGTGCCAGGACAGCAGATTTACGCTCACTATTTTCCACCCTTAGCAAAAGCATTTCGTCTAAATTTTGCTAACTTTATCTGTTGAAAGCAGTAATAGTTTTCTGTCACAGTAATTATTTTTTAGCATCAATAGTATCATTTTCACATTAGTATCTCTCAGCACCTTTCTTTTTTGGAGATTTAAATACTTTTGCTTGGACCAGTTTGTTTCAAAAACACATTTTTTTTACCTTAACTGGTTAGATGTGGGCTACCTCCCTAATACGGTGTCGCCATTTTCCCCCCATTGGAATCTTCTGCAAATGCCAAATGCTATTTTTTGCATTTGATTTCAATTTTTTAAAAGGATGTGTTGCTGAAATCTTTTCAATTTACAGAATGACAAGCCCACTGCCAAACCTGAACAAATTAATTATGTCAGCCACTCTGCAGACATCCAAGCATACTCCAGTCAGCTCTGTTCTGATCTCGCGCAGCATCCTTGTGGGTCAGACCAAAGGAATGAGGTGGTCTCTGTGAAAATAAACATTAACTGTGAGATGTATTACACCCAATTGTAAAACATCCACCAATGACAACATAAACCCTTACCTGTCTTCCTTCAGGGCCCGGGATTGTAACTGCTACTGTGATTGGTCGCTCTGGGTGAGGCATGTTGGGGAAATAGCATGCCTTTCTCTTCACAAGAAAACTGTCTTTGTTTGACTCTGACAGGGGGAATGTGTGGCTAAGCATCTATGTGGCACTTTGAGCGCTTGAAATGAGTCCCCAGTATTTTCCTAATGTGCGCAAGGAAGCGCTTTGATCCTGGATGTCAACTCACTGGAAGATAGTGCTTTTCCTGGTTTCTTTTAGAGACAAACTGAGTTATTTTTCAACTAATTTAAACCAAGACTGAGAAATAAAAGTGTCAAATTCTACCTTTGAATACTGACACAAATTAGCTTTCTTTAATAATGAAACCAGGTATTGTCTTTCTTTTGCCCAACAATTTTTTTTGCATTTCAATATTACAGAGTGGTTGACCTGCCTAGCTGGCAGCAGGTTTTTGATCACCTCACTGATAACTCTGAATCCAATAAAAACACACCTGGGTTATTGAAAGACCAGAGCCAACCAGACAGAATAATGTGAGCTGGACCAGCCTATTAGTGCAAGCATAGTAAGCATTATAGGGAAATGGCAAGGAAATAAATGGCTCCCCTCTCTAACACTGGAACATTTGAACAACTCCCCAAACTGTTCTGCTGAGTCCCAAAGCTTTGAAGTCTAATGTCTGCCTACTGAAGCAGACACTGTTCATATCTCCTTGGTTGAGGCATGGGAAATGAACCCGAGAAGCAGAAGTGAAGGTCTACAAAGCTTAAATATGATATTTCCTGTGTGTTCGGTGGCTCTGTTCTTGGCCAGATCTGTATGGTGATTAGTTACTGGGACGTGGAGAGGTATGCATGCCTTATGAGCAGGAGGACAAGGAAGAAGAACCTCATCGAAACCACTCCCTGTCCAGCTACTGCTAATCTTTGTATTCTACTTATAGCAGTCACTGATCTGTGAAGGATTTTCTAACTAGTCCTGGGTGTTATTAGAAACCACGTATGTCCACATTATTAGATCTCTTAAAAATCTGCCTGAATTTTCCTGTAATGTCACTTTGAGTTTGACATCTGGGGTTTAGGGTTTGGAAAGGTCTACAATAAAACTGATGGCCACATCCAGTTTCTGATTTGGCCAACACTTCATGAGCACATACCTGGAAAACAAATGGCATCTACATTAGCCTGATTTTGTGTTTAGTGTTCATATCCACATGTTAGCATGATACAATGCTCAAACTGAGCTCAGCGTTAGCTCAAGTGGTCCATGGAGTCAAGATCAGCCAACATTCTCAGCAGATCAGCAAAGTCCCGCATTATAGCGCCCTGTCTGAGCTGCTTCAGCCTGAATATAGTTACCACTGCCCCTGCAAGCTAGTTGGCAACCCACCCAATTTTTTGTTATTTGCACCATTTCTGACTTATATATCATCTCAGTTGTCCTTGATGTCCGCTCTGTTCTGTGATTCACATTCTGCACTCTCTCCACCTCTTCAAGTGTAGTTTAAGGTCACACCATTGGTTGTTGCATGCTTTGACTATGATGTCACCACATTTCCTCAACAATTTACGTCTAGTTTTTGCTCGCCACTGTTGCCGTCACGAATTGCTTTATGTTTCTTTGATTACTAAATCAGTACTGATGGAATAATGTTCTTCTCGTTGGTGGCACCTATTATTCCAGAGAAAACCAAGGCATATTTGTCATCACTTATGCACCAGTATAAATAGTTATGGGGTTGCAGCGATGCCCCAGTAGGCATGTGCAACAACCAATATGATGACCATAAACTAAGCTTTACAAAAATCACGAGGTGCAAATCCAACCCAAATGACAGCAGAGCATTTCGACACCAGCAGTTGTCACTATTGGCATGTGCTACAATTCGTGAGGACAGTGGTGACCATAAACTGGGCTCTGGTTTTCAATATCTACATCACAGAACAGAGCCAGACTACAAAAAGTGGTCCTGATAGAACTATGAATATGAACTATGAAAAGTTATATACTGAACTATGTTTGCCTCTTAAACTGTATCTTTGCATTTAACTGAAAGCACTAATGTGTCTCAGAGTTGCTAGCATGGCTCAGCTGCATGTTGTAAAAATAGAATAGCAACCTCCTTATAATTAGTAAAAATATCAGTGGTTGCAGCAACCAACTTTTGATCGCAAGGCGATTGCAAAGGTCACCTTTGACAACTTATCGCCAACTGCACTTACTCTCAGACAGTTTTTCACATAACTGCTGTCTAATTTATAAACTCAGGCAGATTGCCCATACACTGCAATCAGTTTGAGTCAGTCTGCACTGATTTCTCAAGTTCTGTTTCAAATCTATGAGGTTCTGGCTGAATGTATGTAAGTAGTTAATGTGAATTTCTGTATATGTAGAAAGCAAGAAATTTCAGATTTTTGCCAATTTATTGTAAAGATATTGCATTTACTTGCCAACCTGAACACGTTTAATTGACACTGATAGCAGCACGGCTCCATCCTTTTGCCGTTTTATCGCTGTCTTGATGCGCCAACGTCAGTTTGAAGACAGCAACTAACTGTAACTGTAACAAATTTGCAAGGCGACTGCATAGTGAGTCAATTAGTCTCCAATTACTGTGTACATTTCTCGCACATGCCCACAACCGAATTTTCAGCCACAAAGAGGAGGATATGTTTTCAGTGGCAATGGTGCACATGCTAGCTGGCTTGCAGACAGCATCAGATTTTTATGAGGCCTTTAACGTGCACGAGTTGTGATGTTGCTTGTTGTGCATATGTGCGAAATTTTCATCTTCAGCGAAGAAGAATTTGGTATTTGAAAAGTTCACAAACTGCCCCAACTAAGGGACAGTTGGTGATGTTGCAGTCCTTATATTTGTTGAACACGCAACTTGCCAATTCACACCTCAGGTATTACACCGTGTACGCAACATGCTCACCGAACTAGAATTGTTCTAAAAAAGTCAAAATCTCAATCTTTGAACGGCGCGTCCTCTTCTTTCAGTCTCTTTTAACTCTTGTGGTTTATCACCTGTTGCGGTTCTTTCGTGGTTTTTCATGTTGCCTCTGATACTGGAACAAATGCAGGCTTTGGGAAAATAAAGGCTTGTTCCAGGCTTTGCTGATTAAACACTGAATCTGTGATAAGCGGGAGAAATCAGCAGTTGTGAGCAGCATGCTGGGATGGATTTTGATTGATATGGGTCCATTAAAGAGTCTTCTAAAGATACTGTCACAGGAGTTTTGATCACACATGCTGGCTGGGAAATAATCATGTTATAATTCCATTTGAGAGTTTTTAAAGTCATTTTCATTGTCATTCATCCAGTTTTCTCATCTGTTTATACTAGAAGAAGATCCAAATTCTGTTACTTTGTAAAAGGTTTCCTAATCTAAAGAAAGGTCTAAGAATAGATCCACATATTGTTGAATGGTCTGCACACTGTGAAGCTCCCTGAGATAGACTTAGTCTGGTTTTAGATTGTATAAATACAGACCTGATATGAGTTAATGCTATCTTATCCAATAAACCCATAAGAAGGCTTCCCCTCGCTATTTTACAAAAACAAAATGGCCTTCAGTTTTACAGTTGGTGGTATCCGGGATGTGCAGAAGTTTGTGTCCAAGTTAACCGAGGTTTAGCACCGTCCACTAGTCTTGTGTGTTGTGGTTTAAAGGTGGAGTCAGTGAGTTGGCTGTGTTAAACCGCCCGTCTCGTTGCCTCTGTAGTGGAGTGATGTGTCTTTCCTGGCCAGGGGATTTCCTTCTTCCAGAAGCACTCAAAGTTATTACTGTGGAGGAGGATCTGAGCTCTGCTGCAACGCCTGTTTGAAGTTCGCCACAACGTTTTGCACCGCTAACACTCCCAGAGATCACAGCGAAGAGCAGCCACAGCAGCAGGGAGCACACACACGCAGACGCACACACCGCTGTCTGGTTTCATTTTAATGTGATGCGAGGTTACAGCCCTGATAACAGTTGTGCAAATCCACTTTCACCCAGCTTTTATATCATATACACTTAACACTATGCATAAGTGATGTAATTAGGGATCGTAGCATTTATAATGCAGCAGATTACAGGTCTATTGATTCACATTGATTTCTCTGAAGTGGTTTCTGTGTTGGCTCACACTCCTTTCTATTCTCCAAAACAACAAGCGACTCAAGCGGCACCCTCAGAGCCTAGTGACTCGCCGGGGCTTGTTCATGTTTAGCCCTGTGATTTATACAGTGCAACTATGTAAGAGCTACAGATTATTGTACTGTATGGCAAAGCCCTGTTTACTCTATCTGTAGAGCAGTCTTGTCATAGGAGATAAGCTGTTCACAATCACTAAACACACTCTCCTAGAAGGGAAAGGAAACTGAGTTTTAATTGTTTAACTTAAGGATTACTTGACAAGAACTGATCTAAGTGCAAAAGAAGTTTCACACTTTAGAGTGAAGCTATGCAAATCCCTACAAACTCTTCTCTCCCCGGTTTCTTCTGCAGCCCATTTGTCTTTGTACTTCTGGCAGCGTGATCTCCAGATAACGTCATGTTTAGAATATGAGTTTCTAAGTTCAAACAGTGCTACACAAATATTAGGCTGTCGTGGTTTTAAATGCTTAATATGGAGAGCAATTATTGACCTTTCTCTGTTAGATGGTAGTTGTTTTTCAAATGTCTTTTATAAGAGTAGTCAATGGTAAAATAGCTTTCGGGTTACAGGGAAATTTTTGCATGCCCTGCCAGATGTCCCAGTCGAATCAACGTCTAAATTTTATGTACTCTCATAAACCTAGAGATGTGGTTTGTATTTAGTGTTAGCATTTGCAAACTAAGATGGCAAATGTGCTGTAAGACTAGCATGTCAACATGGTAAAAACCTTAGCATGGTCATGTTAGCATCAGTTCGCTAACTGCTGCTGGTATGACCACAGGTTTGCTGACACTGAGATTTTAGAGTGTGGCTTGAGTCTTTGCATTGTATGATTGTTAGAAAGTACTTTAGCTATGCCTCGGAAACCAAGGATAGAGAACTGAGACGCTCACATAAATAGGAAGTGATTTTGTGTGGGAACAGTATAAGAGGTGGACGTAACTACGGTGACATGACGTCCAAAGCCTTGAGATGAACATTTTGACTGTATTCGTCATTAAGCCAAAATGTCTCCATCGCCCCCTGGTGTCTTGCTGCAGTACTGGTTATAAACTCCGCCCTCTGTGTGTGTTTGAATGGGACTGGGATCAAACTAAAATGCTTTCTGCCATCATCATCATCATGGTGATTTGGGTTTAAGGGGTCACTTTTCTCACAAGTTTATTTTTATTTACTAAATTGATGATGTAAAATTGGGGCATGCCATCATAATTCACGGTTTTCAGTAACAGCTGCTGTCATGGAGAAACTTGTTTCTTTTTTGTATATTGTGAGGAACAGGAGCATTTTTGTCCACTTTTTTACAGTCACTGGTCGCCATCTTGATTTCAAAAATCTGGATGGGATGAGAAAGGGCGGGTCTAACTGTGAAAAACCACTTGCTCTACAACAACAAGTTGTTAGCCAAAGAGCATAATAGATAAATTTTGTATGACCAAGATTTACAAAACAGACTTTACTTTTATATTCACTGTGACCCGAGATGGATGACAGAGCCCATAAACGCATCTGGAAAAAGTTAACAGGGCTCAAAACAGAAAGCTGTTTTTCCACAGACTTCTATAGGATCACGTCTTTTTTCAACCACAGCTATCGCCCTCTGGTGGCCTTTAGAGAGAATGCATTAAGAACGGTCTAAGGAAATTTTACAAAGGCTTCATTTTTCTGACCCGCAAACTACTCCCATGTTTTATACTGACCATGAGTAAAAAGCAATAAAAACAAAAACCTGTGAAATAATCATGCTTTGAAAACGCGAGCTGAAAATATTGAAACTGAGCCCAGTGCCTAAATGTATTGGATAAATGTGTAGCAAGAAAAAAGGCAACAGAGTTCAGGGAAACAGAAACACTTGAAAAAGAGAAGAAGGTTAAATGCAATAATGTCTCACAAGCTGATATTTAAAGCTAGAATATTTGCTTTCTTCACTTTCCTTTCACAAGATGAAAAACATGCAAGATATCTTTATATAAACTGATTTCCTGGAAACAACAGCAGATGTTAAAGATCACAGATATAGCTACGACTTTTAAAGTTGATATCAAATAATACAAATAATTTTAAAATGTGTGATCTCATCTCATCTTTTATCTGTTGCCCATGCTCTTCATTTAAAGCATAATCACTTTTTTTAAAGGTACATATCAACCTGATTCTGTTTTTACTTTAGACTGCTGCAGCTCAGAGCCTCTCTGTGTGGACGAAACAGTCAAGCAGTGGAAAAGTTTTAAGTGTTGCTGTTGTTCTGTCAGCTCAAGCAGTTGCTGTTCTCAATGAGAGGAAAACAAAAAACATCTCTGAGCCCGTAAGAATGTTCTGTTGTCACACGCAGGAATAATTAGTGGTATTCTCCGGATTTGGATGTTGGCCAAAGCACGGCATTTCATCTGCCACTGTGAGCTGAACATATATTGGGTTCAAATGAGCTGAAATGGCCAATAGACGTGCAGGGTTTCACGGTGAATTCTTCTCGCGTATCGTTTTTCTCTTCCCCCGTCTTTATGTGGCTCGCTTTAAGCCCTCTTTTCTCTCCTTCTCCCCTTGTTTTGTTATTTTACCTGGAGGTGCAGGTGTGAAAGGGTGAGGCCGTGGAAAAACATTCGATTCCGTAAGCTTGTCATGAAGGAACCCATTGACTGACCTCTGCATCTTGGCACACAATGACAAATGGGTTTGCAATTTTCCGCCTGACTGAGGGGCAACAAAGCACATTTCCACTTTCACCGGTAGGCAGCGAGAGTACAGTCTCCCTCTATCTCACTTGCTCTTTAACCAGGCGGTAAGCGTTACACATAGCTGGACTCTTTACTTTGGCGCCTTCTGCCCGTACGGTCAAAACAGACAGTCCCACTCGGTGTGATGTATCAAGGCAAACATAGTTAAGTGAAAGCCTGACTTCACGCAGTGAGGTAATCTGTTGATGAAGACAAGAAAGGCTTGTTTTTCTTGCATCACATTTTAAGACTACTGCTCTTTTTTCTGCTCACAGTCACTGTCACAAAAGCTCAGATCGTCTCAAACTGGTTTCTTCGCCATGACAGTGATTTCACTGTACTCACCAGATCTCAGTCCAGTGGTGCACCTTTGTGATGTGGTGGAACGCCACATTCACGTCATGAACGTGCAGCTACTGTGTGATGCTGTCATCTCATCTAAACCAAGCTAGCCACTGTGTCTTCGGTGGACTTTTGCACTGGTTAAAGCAGCTGCACAAATTTCAAATAACTTAAACATTTAATGGACTCATTATTTGTTGTTGTAGCTGTCTGCAATCTTCCCAAATGACCAGATTAGAAGAAAGACAATGCTCCAAGTGAACGTGAAGTCTGTTATAACTAATATGTTCCAGCATTTCTGAGCTACACAAGCTCATATATTTTATTTCTCTGTGTGTTATTCTGTTTATGCATGTCTGAAAATGCTAGCTGGTGTTCCTTTTTTCTTTCAATTGCTTCCAAAGTGTCCAAGAATGTTAAAAGTGGAAGCTATGGAAATGAACCAATTGACCTTTTTTCTGACCCTAGAGATCTCCACGCCCTGCGGGAGCACAAACTGTCAGGCTGCAGCAGAGTTGGGAAATCAAAGAGATCTGTGCTGTTATTTAGTGCGGCGGCACCTTCAGACCTGCTGCCACTCCCCCAGCATGGATTCCACACACTTTTTTTTTTGCCACACTGCTTTCAGTTCAAAGAGATCATTTGGTGTTAATGAGAATGGCAAACTGTTTAGGAACCACAGCGGCTGGTTTTATTGCTTATCTTGGCATGATTGCACAAAAAAAAAATCCACTAGTGATCCAGACATATTTGCATATTTGCAGGGTTATTGTGTGTGTGGGTGTTTTGCATCTGTCCTGGTGGGACAATCCAGCCGAGGAGCCCGGAGTGGCGATTATGTCCTGTAGGGATAACCCGCCATGGTGCTGAGAGCCTAATTGATGCCTCATGCTTTTCGGGAGGCAATTATAGCATCGAAATGTCAAGACCTAATTTGTGACTCTGTAATGTGGACACGCAGGCCAGAGGAAATGGTGACACGGCTGCTCCGGAGGGACTCACACACTGGTTTGGTCAGCAGATGTGAGGGGCCTCTTTAGAGCGAGCTGGTGGACACAAGGAGGAGACAAGTTCAAAAGTCTAAAGTGAGGGGACTTAATAAAAAGATGCAATTTTTATTCTGTAAAACAGATAAAGTTCATGGCTTTAGACTATAAAACAGGCAGATGCACAAACATTTAATCAGAAGTGTGCACTCAAGTGTGAAATTTAAGCTTACCCATTATCCCAGTGATAAATTAGCACACAGTACTGTCATATAATAATCGATCAATCAACGCTGCATTAGCACATATTTATATTAACAACTGATGAGATTCCTGTTTGTAATATCAAAGCTTCAGCTCTGCGTACCGTTTTAATGCCTTTTAGCTCTTTGTTTTGGCCACAGCCGGACTGTTTTGCTTCACTCTCAATGGCTTTCTTAACTTTGCTCCAAGTGCCGAGCAGACGGTTATTTCCAGTGACAAAAGGCTCAGCTGCACTCTGCCAAACAGGAGACAGAGCTGTTGACTGGATGTTGGCACAGTGGAGCATTTAGCATCTGTGTTACGGTTAGGTGTTGCGAGATGAAGGTGGAGCTGTAATTATCAACAAATCCGGACATAAAGATGATTATTGACTCCACAAAAAATAATAATTTAATTTGCAAAGTGATTAGAAAGTGTGAAAAAGTTTTATATTGTCTTTTACATTCTCTTAAACCCTGTTATCTGTGTGTGATTGGTGATTACAGTGCATCATCAGTGGTATATACTTTTATCGACACCCCGCTGATCTCTGTGTGATATTTTTGCTCTGTTAGATCCTAAAAATGGCAGCTGTGCATTTGTTCTGCCAGCTCAGATTCCTCAGCCTCCACCAGGTTCTGTGTGTTCATGTCCCTTTAGTCAAACAAAGCACCGTCAGTCACCGGCACGATTCGTGCCTTGTTAACCGAGACTCTAAACTCTGCAGAAATGTGCCCCGGCTCCTTCTCCTTTCTGTACCGCACAACACCTAAACATGGCTGTTTTCTACTAATGTCTCCATGGAGATGCAAACAGAGGAGCATATTTTCCACTGGAGCTGACAGCTCGCGATGTGGAGTGTCAGTAAATCAGGTATGCTGGTCTAATTGCCGCCTGCGAAGTGCAAAACCACAAAATCCTCTTAGCTATGACACTAAAAATAATTGAACTCTAACAAAGTACAATGCAGGACGTATGAAAGACACTTTTTTTTTCTTTTTCAGGGTACAAAACATGAATGACGACTGGAAGCTTGGATCAAGGGATGATATTTGGGAAGGCTGGCTGTAGATTTTTCCGGAATGCCTCTCTCTCCCTCTCTCTGTGTCTCTCCATAGACTGGGATAAAAGCCTAAAAGTATCAAGTGGATAACGCTATACTTACACTTCTGCTGTAATCCCCATAAACACACATGCAGCTAATAATTTGTGCGCACAGCAATTTACTAAGGAATAAACAAACAACAAAGAGCCTGAAATCAATAGTTGCAGGATTGCAATGACACAAAGCTGCAGGCACCATCCCTGTGCAAACACAGTCTTAGAAGTGGCCACAGCTTTAAAGCAACAGGTGAGCTTCTCGGCACCTCCCCTGTCTTCCCCAATGCAGCCTTCTAAATATAGAAATTATGCTCTCTGATAATTGGGGGCAGACAACAAAGCCGGCTATATTGCCACCCTCCTCCTCCTCCTCCACCTTCTGCTGCTGCTGCTGCTAAGTCATGTCCCCAGCTGACAAACAGCAGGCCTGAGATCAGAGTGTGAGAGCTTGAGTGCTGAGGGAACACCTGCGCTGCCTGACTGGACTGTGAAGATAGACGAGGAAGATCACTGACTTCCACACCTGCCAGTGGACTCATGCCATACCCACACCCACACATTCACACAAACTTGATTTGCTTTTCCCTCCCAAGGGCTCTTTAAGGCCACCGCTGAGGACTCGATGAAAGTCGGCGGAGCATCCATTAAGCATGGCAGACGGCCCTCCAGAGTGGGTGTGGACGAGGGGGTTTAAGTGTTTTCAGCGAGGAGTCGCGGACCACCTGGAGGACGAGGAGGAGGAACAGGGGGGGAACAAAAGCATCTGTCTAAAGGGGCCAAGTAGACTCAAAAAAACCCCACCAGTTTAACAAGTGCCAAAGAGCACTTCTGAGCATCAGGTATCACAAGTCAGGATTTTCAGCATGTTTAAAGAGATGACCTTCAAAATGTGAAAAGGGGGGGCTTACGTGCTTAGATTGGACAAAGTCTGCTTTTCATGCCTACACAGGCAATGGCGAGAAAGCCTGCACTGAAACATTAGTCTTGTTGGAGGTGTCGGGAACAACAACAGCAAAAAGCTCCAGGTCAAAGTCACGGACAAACTCTGGAAAACATGGAACAAGACAGGAACAAAGCCCCTTTTTAAAAAACTGAGTGTCTAAAGGAAGACATGCTGTAATAGGCCTGCGTGCGTTTACTGGATGGACAGGGGGATGTCCACGTGTGTGCAGGATATATAATCCACTCCTGGATGCTGTCATTAATCGACAGCGGTTGATGTTCAAGGTGTGCAGGTGGGAAAGTCCCACAGTATCACTCTGTAGACGGGAGAGAGTTGGCAGCAGGGTTGACTATCCATATCGAGACAACCCCACTGGCTCACACACTCACACACACGCTCAGTTCACAGACTGATCTTTCATGCTTCAACACAGATCTGCTCCAAACCGTGGAGGAAACTGTGTACAGATAAGAGATAGTGGCTTCTTAAGAAGCCACCAACTGCAATGTAGTTTTCTTTTGATGTTCATGTGCAATTAATATTTTGAACATAAAGACATACTGAGAAAAAAAAAGAGAGAGAGAGACTACAATTTCTTAAAGATGTCTTGGCCACCTGGACATTCTTTAATAGGACATGACAACAAGGCTACAAATCTCAAATTGCAAGCAGGAGTTTCTTAATCCTTATCGCCCTGACCTCTTCTTTTTATGCAAAAGTGGCAGGACCCGAGCTAAAGGTCAGATTTTATTTGGCTCCGATCATGTCCTCTACGTTCGGAGCGTTCGGGAGGGAGGCTTTGAAGTTTTATGCATCCATCAGGTCTACGATTCGTCTCCGGGCGTAATGGCATCCATAAAGAAAGACAACATTGATCTCATAAGCAGGTTTAAACTGTTGAGAGGCAAAGTTAACCAGTAAAACACACCTTTTTTTTTTTTTTTTTTTAAATACCCCCCCCACCTCCATATCGATTAATAGGTGAACACACAGTGTGCGATCGCTACCCTTATAAGCTCACAAACACAGCATTTTAATCAGAATTTGAGCAATTTATTGTTCATAGTGTCACTTTGCTGACTTCAAATGTAACAGTAGTTTGGTTATAATTGCTGTGTCAAAAAAAGAAAAAGTAATTCACAGTAATCACATTATGATAAAATGCATGCCAGATGTGGGAATCTTTTCAAAAAATTTGCTATTGTTTTTCATAATTTTTTAGTCATTAGTACTAGCTGAATAAGCGACAGTTCAGTTCAGTGTGTCAGTTTTTCTATAGTACAGTTTCTAGTGGGCTTTTGTTTTCTATATTATCGTTACGATTCTAGCTGTAAAAATATATTCTCAAATAAATAAATATATAACATAAATATGTGTATCTAAAATGAATAAATAAGCTTTTACACTTTGTTTTTTCAAACAGGTCTAAAGACAGGTGAGATTAAAAAAAAATCTGTATTCCTTCAAAGTCCTTCTGATCAAGCTACGTCTCTCTGACTGACACTGTAGTACCATCTTGTAATGTCACAGATTCCCACAGACTCCACACCAGCTGGCATCTCTGTCCAACCGAGGAGATACTCCATGACCGTTCAGGCCCGCTTCCTATTTGTCTCCTAATCCACGCAGGTACTTTTGTGGAAACAAATGACGCCCTCATGCAGAGCGTGCAGACATTCTAGCCTGTCCTCCTGGCTGCTGAGAGATGATGGCCCGTGCATTCCTACAAGAGGCCCCCCACCCCCTTCTCCGATGCCTTTATCCCCGCTGGTCGGGCTGCTGTTCGCCAGCCTGCGACCAGCCACATCCCCGCCTGCGTCCCTCCTTCTTCCTTTCTGCTCCCATGACTCCCTGCCAGGGCTTTTTAAGCATCTATTCCTGATCTGGACCAGGCCTCCAGCTCTCAGCTGTGTCCCAGGATATCCCTGTACAGCTCTGGCACACGCTCGGGGTCCACAGGCCTGGGCAAGAAGTGTGTAAATTTCTGGTGCCGCCTGGATTTAGTCCCATCCCTTGGTGTCCCATCTTTATTTAATGCCACAAAGTAACGCGTCCCTTTGTCTCCGTGCTTGTAGCGGTTGGATGAGTACGTGTTGTACCAGTTCTCCTCAAACTGCTCCCTGAAGACACAATCAGCCGTGAGCTCCTTCTGCAACATGATGTGGGGGAAAACAGAAAAACACATCCCAGTTATTCATTAGGATTATTAATTATAGAGGAATGAAAAAGTCTCTCGCAGGGGGAAAAAATTGATAAATAAAGATTTGAGTAACAGGAATGAGTGAAATGACACTTACAGAGCCATACAGCTCTCCTTTGTTGTTCATCCCCAGATAGAGTCCACTGTCCACCCCTTTAATGCTTATCAATCCAACAGCCAGGCTTATGAATTCCAAAATACCTGCAAGAGAATAACACAGTTGTTCTGTAAAGCCTGGCAGAGATGAAAGAATACGATCAAAGAAACTCTGTCAGCAGTTCATTACCACAATTAATATTTGTAAATAATCAGAATCAGATCGAAACTTGTCTGTTCTAATGCCACTGTTGGCGCGTTTTCTTTCTTCCTCTCATTTGTTTAATCTCAACTACTTTTCTGCAAGTGGAATTATATTTTTAAAAAAAATCATCTCAGTATTTACCAAAACGGCTGTGGTCCTTCCTCGTGCCTTGCACTGTGCCATCCGGAAGTATTTCCAGATGAAATCCAGTTCTGCAGTACAACTGCCTCCTCCTGAGAATCCCCTTGAGGTGCGTTAAATCCGAGAATCTGTCCCCAGGTACGAGGTGCTCCTCCAGCCGCGTCTGGCTGTCCGTGAGGAAGAAATGAGAGCCGACTTGTGCGACACCGTCGATGCCGTGCCAGACGCCTCCAACTTCTCCCAGAGTGGCAGCACCACCACCACCACCAGCCATCGCGTCCGAGCTCAGCGGGTAAAGTTCAGAGAGGAGGTCCGGAGGGAGCGCTCTTGCGTAGTAAGCTACCTGGCTGCCACTTACTGCATGTTTACGTCCCTTCTCCTCCTGTGTTACTTAGCACATGTCCCCGTGTGGCAGTCACAGCCTCGGGTTCGTTTCCCCTGACATCAAACACTCAGAAAATCTCAGCTACTGGCTGCACCGACTTCTCCGGGTTGTTGTTGTTTTTTTCAAGGTGCGTCTTCTTCATCAGTTAGAGGTGGGCTGCAGTTGCTGGCCAGACAGCCCGCGTGTTGCATACCTGTCCACAGTAGATGCTCGCGCCTCTGTTGTGCCGCGGCGAGGTTTCAGTAAGTAAGGGGCTCGGTGAACGCTGCAGTGCAGGTAAAAGGAGCTCCTGGAGGTTTTGTGCTCAGAGGCAGGTGCAAAACCACAGGACTCGTAGTGGGCGGGGCTGTCAGATTAGACGTGCCCTTACAGGGCTTTTTTTCCTCTTCTCTTAGTAAGAGAGAGAGAGAGAGAGTTGTTGGTGGGCTGGTGGCTTAAACTGAGCGCGCGCATCACTTAAAATAAAACTAAAAATAGCAAAGATATAAATATAAATATAAACCACTTCACATCACCTTTTACACGAGATATAACTCTACATGTAGTTCCCCCCCCCCCAGCAGTTCTTTCACTCCTACAAATTTGACGCTCTTTAATCCATGAGCTACTTGAAATACCCACGGCATTTCTCGCGAGCTCGCGAGCAGCAGACGGCTCGAGCTCCCCTGCTCTCCCTCTCTCTCTGTCTGTGTGTGCGCGTGATATCGGTTACGACACCACAGTGTAAACAGCCATGGCTGCACTGCGCAGGCTTATCCTTTCATTCAGCTCCAAAGCAGAGACGTTCACGGCGCGGAAACCGCCTCAAACACCCTCAAAGGCGACTAAAGCGCAGAAACTTATCGCAGCGGGAGCGAGCATCACAGCCGGCGCCGCCGCCGCTTATTATTACTATTACTATTATTACTCCTGCCGCTCGCACGTCGGTAGGCGCCCCGGACTGAAGAGCCACGTCGAGGCTCGGCTCATGCATCTGGCGCTGCCATCAGTTTCCGCCACCGATAAGGTACGATAAAGTAAGCAGCGGCTGCTGTATGGCGACAGCATTCAGGTCACTCCAATACACATACACACACAACCAAACACACACACACAGAGGAAAGGAATTAAAAATACTCCCAGTTTATCTTCAATGAACAGCAGCAACTTGAACCCCAGCACGTGATCACCAAGACAGCCTCGTGCACGTGAAGTGACAGTTATAATTATATGTCGTTACCATAAGGAGCTATCCGCGACCTTTGGTGCTGAAATGGCAAAAAAAAAGTGGTCAAAAGGCGTCCTAGATCGCGTGGCCAAATGGCCACCATGACTGAAGGTTTTGCCTGATTGGCTTACAGTCTATGGGCCATGACTGAAGATTATTACTGATGCATACTACATTTAATGTTGTGTACGCACTGCTGTTTAGATTTAAGTGGTGGACAAAATAAGAGGAACATCTGACCTGTAACCAGATACTGTGCTGCACGTGTATTTGTTAATATCAGAATTTGTTCTGTGTGATGATTTCTAAAATACTTTTCTATAATTTACTATTTTACCATTTTGTAAGTGCTCTGAATGACTTGTAGTATGACGATATATGCTGCAGTATACTTCCTCTGTCTATACTCGCACGGGTCAGTTTGTCAGATGCACCTTCCTATTACCAGGTTTCACTCTTTTGCCTTCACAACTGCTTTAATTCTTCGTTTCATAAATGCAACAAGGTGGATGAAACACTCCTCTGAGATTCTGGTCAGTGTTGACATGACAGCATCACACAGTTGCTGCTGATGTGTCTGCTTCACATCGACTATGTGAGTCTCCTGTATCAGCACATCCCAAAGGTGCTCTGTTTGATTGAGATCTGGTGACTGTGGAGGCCATTTGAGTGCAGTGAACTCACTGTCATGTTCAAGAAACCAGCTTGAGATTATTTGAGTTTTGGGTAGACTGTGGTAATAAGGGGATGGCTATAATCAATACAATACTCAGGTGGGCTATAGTGTTTAAATGATACTTAGTTGTTACTAACGGGCCCAAAGTGTGCCAAGAAAATATGCCCTGCACCATCACACACCACCACCAGCCTAAACTGTCGATACAAGACAGTCACATGCTTTCATGTTTTTTCTGCCAAATTGTGGCCCTACTATCCAAATGTCTCTTGAGAAACTGAGACTCATTAGACTAGGTGACTTTTTCCCCCAACCTTCTATTGTTCAGTTTTGGTGAGCTGGTGTGAATTATAGCCTCTGTTCTTCTGCTGCTGTAGCCCATCTGTTTCAAACTTAGACGTGTTGTGCATTCAGAGATGCTCTTCAGGATATCTTGGTTGTGTTGAGTTACTGTTGCCTCCCTATCAGCCTGAAGCAGTCTGGCCATTCTCCTCTGACCTCTGGCATCAACGAGGCATTTTTGCCTAGAGCAGTGCTGCTCACTGGATATTTTCTCTTTTTCAAACCACTCGCTGTAAACCCTAGAGACGGCTGTGTGGGAAAATCCCCATCTGGCATTAAAAACCATGCCATGTTCAAAGTCACTTAAATCACCTTTCTTTCCCATTCTGGTGGTCAGTTTGGACTCCATCAGGTTTTCTTCACTGCATCTACATGCTTAAATGCATTGAGTTGCTTCCATGTGATTGGCTGATAAGATATTTATTTTACAAAGAACCTGAACAGGTGTATCTAATAAAGTGGCCAGTAAGTGATCATCTTATGTAAACAGGACTGGATGTTACAATCCTGGATGTCACAATCTTTTTTTAAATGTTATGTTTTCTTTGTAAATGAAACCTTTGTGGTGAAGTTGCCTTCTTTCAAAAAGCAAGGACAATTCATGGCGTCTGAGCAGCTGTAAACCAGAACAACACACAAAGGAGTCATTTTAATTCTGTAAAGCTTCTTTAAACCATGAAGTAATTGCCAGAAAATTAAATCCTTTTTGTGAACTCTCTGATAAAAAATTAAATATTAATTTGCATATATGAGTTTTAATTTGTGTCATATTTGCTACATCAGGAGGAATCACAAATCTAAAAAACCCCAAAATTCATGTATCAAATATGATGCACTTGGCTTTAAAGGATTAAAACTTTAAAGGATTTTTAAATGTTTCTGATTCAGGTCTATCCGTTTATACCTATTCTTTTCAGCACCAATTATAAGCTTCATACACAGACTTTTGCAGCCTGGTTCTAATTGTTTAACCTACGTGCATTATGTCCTATTACACAGCACCGCAGAAATGTGTCGACAATGCTAACAAGATTTTTACAGATCACTGGGGGATGTAAACAAACTCGTAAACCATGTGTGATGTGCTCGCTTGGCTCCACGCAGCAAAAAGATTGCTTCTTTGATATCTGTGGGTAGGAGGGAGGTAAGCTCAACTGGTGTCCACATAAAGGGGGAATCCAGGGACACAGGAAACTGGACACCAAAGTTTGGCGGACATGCTGATATTTGATGAGAGGCGGGGGTGGTTAGAGGGGGTTTAATGGTTAAGCAGAGGGGGGCACGCATTCCCCGGGTGTTTGCTCTGTGCCCAGTGGACCTGGCGGTGTGCCACCTGACAGAGAGATCCACTCTGTCTTCACCAGTCCGGCCTTCTGATCTGCCTGGGTTTGAGCAGTTGTAGGGACATTATCTGCTGTGCAGGGATGAAAAATAAGGCTGACATAACATGCGCCCCATTACCGAATTAAAGCATGGGCTTCTTTGTTGTGCCATGTGAGCGAGGCTTTTCGTGACAGAAAAAGCTTCCATGGATTTCATAAGAAGCATCTTTCAGACACTATAATCACTGATATGATTTGCAGTATTTCATGGCGCGTGTGTGTCTGTGTGTGTGCTTGCAGACAAGGACCTACAGTCTGGACGATGGAGATGCCTACATGTCCTCCTATGAAAACAGATTTCGTCTGTTCAGTTCGGTGGAGTATGAAGGACAGCTCTACATGACTCCGCTGAACTTCATCGAGTCGGTCACTCTGAGCGAACCAAAGAGTGAGTCAGCTCCTGACAGCCAGCTCACAACACAGTGCCACATGTCTTTTGAGAGGAATGAAGTAATAAGTGTTGGTGCTCGGGTCAAATGGTTAGCCAGTCAATTAATCTCTTACTTATTCTACCTTATAAAATGCCAGGATTAGCTTGAAGATTTCAGTGTGGCCTTTGGGGCTATAAAGAGTGTGTTTCCCTCCTTTTTTTACTACATGGTCAAACAATTCATAAATATTGAAAATAATCACTATCTGCTTTTAAATCTTTTTCCTTTATTGAGCCAATAGGACCTTTGGAGACCTTAGAATAAGAAACTGACAGTAAAAAACTTCAGTTCACCTATGTGTATTGCTTTAGCACATTGAAACAAATGGTAAAATTGAGTTTTGGTTCTTTTCTTACTGCTCAGTAAATAAAGCCACAATGTAAAATTCAATTCAGTTTATTTTATCTATATAAAATCAATTAAACCTCTTTATATTGTAAGGTAAAGACCCTAAAATAAAACAAAGGAAACAGAGAAAACCGCAACAATCACATGACCCCCTGTGAGCAAGCACTTTGGCGACAGTGGGAAGGAAAAACGCTCTTTTAACAGGAAGAAACCTTCAGCAGAACCAGGCTCAGAGAGGGCTGGCCATCTGCTGTGCCTTGTTTATAATAAAGAAGGATTTTTTAAAATGAAAAATTTAAAATGATCAGACATACCAGGTTCAAATCTAGGGGTCGGGTGCTCATCCCATGGAAGAATCAGCTGTTTTTTAATTCACGTTATTCAGCCAACATGTTTGAGTCCTCAGAGCCTCTTGAGTACACATCCAGGAGAGCATGATGGACAGCAAGAAATGGTGTATCCTCCCAAGCCAACCCGGCATGCTTCCACCCACACCTCATCAGGTGTTTAATTAAGCCCATGCAACACCCAAACAGTCCACCGTCGTCAATGCGCGACCAGTTCAGGCTGCAGAGGGACGTAACACTTTGTTTGTCTGGTTAAGACTGCAGGCTGTGTGTAAAATATGGACAAGCGATTTAAAGGAATAAAGTTTTGAATTCAGCATCTTTTTTTTCTCCTTGGCTGATCATGAAGACAGGGTGGGGACTTGGTTAGGATCATTTATCTGTAATTTAAGTCCTTATCATTTACTGGGATGCTAATTTTGGCCAGTGAAAAGCAGGCTTTTGAGTTCAGTGGTGTCCTAAAAGCAGGTGAGAATGCTTCTGGTGAGATTAAATTTGTTGTATTAAAGATTTATCTGACTTGAGCTTTGTTGTTCTATGAATGAATTAACTGCTTTTGCCAGCTGCCATTTGCTTAATTACATGTCCGTCATGTTACCAGATAAATCTCCACTCCTTCATCCGATTGTTTTCAGTTACGCAATGATTTAATAGCATTTTAAAAAAAGAAAGGGTGTTGTTTTCCGGAATATCCTTGTTGCTGAGGGCCTGTGAAGTATCATCGGACAATTAGACACAGCTCTAAGTGCTTTCAGTCATAACACCTGCATAAAGATAGACATCTTTACCAGCAACCTTACTTTTATGGCTCATTTATGTGGTAACAAAGTCACAGGGACCCACAGAGACCAAACAACTTAGCACGGATACCATAAATGTAATGATAAGGCGGTCTTGACTTACTGTGATTGATTGTAACATTAGGTGTGTGGCCTCTATCGCTGGCATCTAATGATGAAGGTAAACAGGACGCAGAAAGGTGGTGGCACGCTATTTGTTATTGTTGTGAAGCTGCTTAGTGTTAATTTGCTAAATTTTAATCACAGTGTTTCATGGTAGGACTGTGGCTGTAATAAAGCCATGCTTTTCTGTTCAGTGCTGCCATACATAAGATCTGCAGGATTATTAACATTAGTGGTGATCGTTATTCCAGACAGAGGCTTTAAAATGTGTCGGTAGAGGGTTAACGTCAATGTTATCGACACAGTTTCCCAGCCAGGTGTTTTTATGATGTGTTCTGCTTATCTTCTGCTTTATTGGCCCCTGGAATGTGTTCATGGAAACGCACAGCGTATATTTCTGTCCCTGTAAACACTTGTTTTCACTCGTGCTTCCCAGTCCTGTACTCCTGACTCCACTAACTGTTGGCCTTGTTTTGTTTAGGCAGGAGAGTCTGCAAGTCCCTCACGAAAAAGGTGAGTTGTGCTGTCATTTGAAGCCCTTGATGCTGCTTCAAAGAGCCTCCTCCTTATCTGTGCAAAATCCTCTCGAATTACTGTAACACCAGCAAATACATCACACTGAAGGGCTAAGAAATGAATGTGAGATCAGGGATTTGCTTCTGTTCTCGCAGGAATTAGACAAGATGCTGGCTGATACCCCACCTGTTTGGAAAGGATCATCTAATTTGTTTAGAAATCTCCGTGAACGAGGTAAAGAACCCGCTCTGTGTGTTCCTGCTGTACACATAAATCCTTTGTGAGATTTTATTTTTTTAAGGCCCTCCCATGTCTCGTTCAAAGCGTGCTCTGTTGTCCATGTGCCTAATCTGGAGCAGAAAGCGTGGGTTGTAGTTGCTATCTTATCTTTTCATCAGTCTGCTAACATGTCATAGATTTATTTTTAGATAACCTTTGCATGAAGGAATGGCTCATTGATGGTACAGTACACACAACAAGGCTTGTTTGTGTCTGTAGTAAAATGCTTCAACTGTGAAGTTATTGGAGGCTCATAAATTACATAATTATGACTGAAAGCAGCCTGTGACTGTAACCAGCCTGTGACAAGGATCCTTGAAAGAAAAGCACTTAAAAATGTTACGAATGTTACAAATGTTAGGAAAAGATTCATAAATCAGGCGACATAGAAGAGACATAAACTAGACTAAAACTCAAGACAAACTAATATAATACTAGAACTTAACATTATCTCAATATATAAGCAAAGAAAATACAAAATAACACAAAAATGCTGGGTTACAGACCCAGCCCCCAAAAAACACAAGTACATAAATTATTTGTTCAATTCAGTTTTATTTATACAGCGCCAAATCACGACAACAGTCAGTCCAAGGCACTTTATATCATAAGGTAGACCCTACAATAATACATACAGAGGAAAAACCCAATCATATGACCCCCTATGAGGAAGAACTTTGGCGACAGTGGGAAGGAAAAACTCCCTTTTAACAGGAAGAAACCTCCGGCAGAACCAGGCTCAGGGAAGGGCGGGGCCATCTGCTGCGACCGGTTGGGGTGAGAGAAGGAAGACAGGATAAAGACATGCTGTGGAAGAGAGACAGAGATAAATAGAATGATTCAATGCAGAGAGGTCATGTATATATAAGGTTATGTATATACAAGTAAATATACAGTACTTTGCCAAAGTCTTGATCCACAGGTTATTTCTTTATATTTTGCTTCCAAGGAGCCAGACTTTCTTCTAACTTTTTTTTACAGTGAGCAACAGTTGTCTAGGTTTTTCTTTGGACACTGGACGCTTTTATTAGCTGAAAACTTGGAAGATTTTGGGGTGGTGCGCAGTGTACCCATAAAATAAAAGGAAACTTGAGAAGTGGATGAAAAAATACCCAGGCTTAAAAACTATCTTCAGCAGTTGAATAGTATGTGAAAAGTCATGTCTTTAAGAAACTGAGACAGAACCTGAGAGATGCATCTGACCCTTCAGCTGATCCATCTACTGTTCACTGAAGCCTCTGGTCTCAGTGGATGGATGGCTGTCAAGAAGCCGTTCTTAAGGAAGGGAAACAGGGACAAAAGGCTGACGTACGTATGCCGAATTACACAAGAACTGGATTGAAACTCAGTGGTAACTGAGGAGTGATGAAGAGAGAGGTTCAACAGTGAGTGTCTACAGCCAACTGTAAAACACGGTGGAGGCTCTGTTTGATGCAATTACGACCACAGAAAAATACCATCAGGCCTATGATGGCCTATGAGCAAGTGCTCGGTGACAGTGGGAAGGAAAAACTCCCTTTTGACTCCAGCAGAACCAGACTCAGGGAGGGGCAGCCATCTGCTGACCAGTTGGATCTGAGGTGAGTAAGACAGGACAAAAGACACACTGGTGATACTCCCAACACAGTAAAACCATACCTGGATAGACAAACACACAATGGAAGATTATCAGTCACGGATTGGCCTCCCCGGAGCCCGGACCTCAACATTATTGAAGCAGTGTGGGATCATCTATACAGAGACTGGAACAAAAGGCAGCCGACATCCAAAGAAGAGCTCTGAATGTTCCAGAGCTATTCCTGAAGACTACTTAAAGAAATGAAAAGAAAGCTGCCTAAGAGAGTTCAGCCTGCGTTGAAGAATAAAGGTGATCATACAAATATTCACTTTTAAGCTTGTTAGAATTGTACAAACTCTGTTTTCGCCTTTTAACTATATTTCCCTGTATGTTTGCACGTTTCAATAAATATTCCCATTTTGCTAGCAAAATATAAAGAAATGAGGGGTTGCTCAAGACTTTTACACAGTACTGTATTACATTTCAGACAGATTGTCACAAATACGAAGGAGAAAAGGCAAAGAAGACTACTTTTAATTACAGCATGCAAAACACACACTGGGATCCTTCACTTGTAAACCACTACACTATGAGCCACTATGCTCATTATACCATGCACAATTAAAAAGCTAAAAAATGAAGAAGATTAGAGCTTTTAAAATGTTCTGGTGTCACCTACTCAAATGTAGTGACTTCTTGTTGATGGCATAAATTATTGAATTCATTTAATTGACAGCTCAACTGAAATCTGTCACTTTCTGGACTTCAGCTCAGCATTCAATCATATCATCCCAGAGATCCTGGTCCAGAAACTGTCTCACCTGGGACTCTCCACCCCCATCTGCCTCTGGATCAAGGACTTCCTGACAAATAGACAGTCTGTCAGACTCGGCCACCACCTGTCCAGCACCATCACACTCAGCACCGGGTCTCCACAAAGATGTGTTCTGAGTCCCCTCCTGTTTACGCTCTACACATCCGACTGCTCCCCTACCCATCTCTCAAACACCATCATAAAGTTCGCGGATGACACCACAGTGGTTGGACTCATCTCAAGGGGGGATGAGTCGGACTACAGAGATGAGGTCAACAGACTGACTGAGTGGTGTTCAGTTAATAACCTCCAACTGAACACCACGAAAACTAAAGAACTCATCTTGGACTTCAGGAAGGGCAGAGCAGACCCGGCCCCACTTTACATTCACGGGAACCGTGTGGAGAGGGTACACTCCATGAGGTTTCTGGGCGTGCAGATCTCTGATGATCTCTCCTGGACTGCAAATACCACTGCGGTGGTAAAAAAGGCCCAGCAGCGTCTCCACTTTCTGAGAGTGCTCAGGAGGAGCAACCCGGAGGAGAGGCTGCTGGTGACATTCTACAGAGCATCCTAACGTACGGCATAACAACATGGTATGCAGGGTGCTCAGCTGCAGACAGGAAAGTTCTGCACAGGGTCATCAACACAGCCCAGAAGATCACTGGCTGCTCTCTGCCCAGCCTGGAGGTCATTGCAAACTCTCAGGCCGACGGTACAGGTCACATAAAACCAGGACAAACAGATTCAGGGATAGCTTCTTTCCCCGAGCTATCACCGTAGTAAATAAGCACAAAAACAACTGAACCTGCTTAGCCATACCATACTGTCACTGTCATTATATTATGCTGCTATCCTGTATATATCGTACTTACTATTGTTTGTTTTATTGTACCTTTTATATTTTACATTTATATTTATTATTGTGTTTTGCACCAAGGGAGTGGCACTCCAATTTCGTTGTACCCTGTACAATGACAATAAAGGCTATTCTATTCTATTGTACTCCTAGTCTTCACCGTGAGCACCGCGCAGGCTCCTGAAGCTCGTAAACCGTACACATGAACACTGCACTCTGCACGTCTGTAGCCTATATGTGCTGAAAACAGCAGACTGTGAAACTGCCGCAAACCTGAGGTCTTCATGAGATCACACGAAGCCCAACTGAAGTTGTCAGTGTGACTCAAAGTCCCCTTTTAATGTTCCCACCTGGGCCTTCAAACTCTGAGCGCAGCAGGTCAGATGTGGCAGTGGAGCATCAGATCTCACTGTTCTGCTCTCCTCCTCTGTTGCTTTAGCTAAGTGCCAATGCTGGGATTTGGAGCTTTTAATCCTGCTGTTAAACGTTGCAGCTTTGTCAGTGAAAAAAGGACTGGATTGATCTGTGAACAAAGCGTTGCTTTTGAGAATGAGGGAGCTGTTTGAACCCAGCTGTGTCGAGACATGTCCCACTGGCCACCCCCCTGATCACCACGGACATGATGAAGCCTAAGAATGGCATTGGATTACATCTCCGGGACTGCCACTCTGTATGAAGTGTTTTTGTGGAATTCTTTGTATTGTCTAACAACATCTACTTGAGCTCAGAGGCTGAGCTTGAAGGGAGAAGGGGGGTCTCCCTCCACGAGTGAAGGTGTGTGGTATTGGTGAGACATGGCAGGAATCTTAAAAGTTTTTTTCCCCTGTCTTCAAGCTGTTTAAGCTTTAAAAGCTTTGAAGGTGGAGATCTGTTGTCATTATAGGGTCATACCTGCCAAACTGAGAGAGCTGGGTGCTTTGTTTTAGAACATTTTTAGATGATTTTATGTCTGATCCCATGCACGACTGATGATCTTCTCCCACCTTAGTTTGTGCATTTGCAAAATGATTCCAGCTCCAAGGAGAAGCACAAGACAGTAATAACTAAATCTTTCCTGACTAGTTGGGTTTTTTTCCTCGAGTGTTCCTCTTTCTGAAAATATCTCCCTGCAGCAAACCTCGTACCTGAATTCTTTTCCCATAACATCCAGAGCAGTCACCCAGAACTATCTTAGCTCGATTCTCTATCTTCCTGAGCAAACAAAAGCTTGGGAATGCTTTCAGAGGCAGAAGGGAGAAGCCTCCTTAGTTGGTTGAGACGTCTCCTGACACTTACTCTTCCCTTTACCGTGTCACACAACAAAGGGGGCTGAAGGATGCGACACAAAGCCCAAATCGGCTATTCTCAATCAGTGACAGATCACTCAAGAATGTATTACACCTTGTTACCCAAACACGATCAGAAAGCCACGGGCCTTAAATTTGTTTGGGTTTGTGTCCAGATAGGTCAGCTCAGTTGTAAAGTTCGTGTTTGTGTGAGGGGAACACCAAGCATGAAGTAAAAGGCACCTTTTAAGATGTTATCGCCAAGCACGAGGAGATTACCTGTGTCTGAAGGCGTGCTCTGTTTCTTTGGATGGATTGTTCATCTTGGCAGCATGACTTTGAACATCTGCAAACACCTTGAGCTAACTGGTTAATGTCATTTGATGCCATTTTGAGTGTGAAAAGGAACATTTAGGTTTTTGTTTCTTGGCTTGACTCTTTTCTTTTTTTGTCTTTGTTCTAGGTGTCATCAGTTATACAGAGTACCTCTTCCTGCTGTGCATTTTAACAAGTCAGCATACCTTTGAACTGATTTACTCTGTTATCTTTAACATTTATATTTTTTAAAAAGCATATAAAGGCGCCTGTCTGACGTAATTCCATTGTGTTTACTTCTAGAGCCCCATGCAGGCTTCAGGATTGCTTTCAACATGTTTGATGCAGATGGGAATGAAATGGTGGACAAAAGGGAGTTCTTGGTGGTATGGAAATCATCATGATTTATCAGATTAAATCACACAGATTTGATGTTTAATAATATGGTATTTTCTCTCCTAGCTGGAAGAGATTTTCCGTAAGAAGAAGGACAGAAAAGACATTACTGAAGATATGCAAAGACAGGACCAGCAAGTATGAGTTTAAATCCTTTTTCAGTGGCTCTAATGGTTTTTTTTACCAGCCTGGATTCACCAGAAAAGGCCTGAAAAGCATGCTGCATGCTGTCTGCACAAGCAACACTGTGACAAAGTTTGCAACTTATCACATAGGAACTATTGGAGGTCTGGATTTGTTTTTTATGCACTTACCAGACAAACAACGTGGCTTGCTGTGGGGTTAATTCAACACCTTTTCCTGTCTCTGTGCACACACTGGACACAGTCTATTGATGTCTTGTAAATCATCAGCCCAGATGGCTGCCCCTCCCTGAGTATGTTTCCGACTGAGCTTTCTACCTGTTAAAAGGGAGTTTTTCCTTCCCACTGTCACCAAATGCTTACTCATGGTGGTGGCTGGGGTAGTAATCTGATTCTTGCAGTTTTTCTCTATTAATGTAGGGTCTTTACCTTACAATATAAAGTGCCTTGAGTTGCCAGTGAACTAAACTAATTGCTCAGTAATCAAGATATGCTCATTTCTGGCTCCACACTGAAGCCCACTTTGAAGGACTCACACAAGCCAGTGGGTGAAGTCACACTTTTGACATCTCTCTCTGACATACAATCTATGGCAACAACATGCAACAAGGTGGTAATTCAGTGTGTCACAAAAGCTGTTGTAAGGAAACAATAGATGCCGCCACTAATTTGCCTCAAGCTAAGCTAAGTTATTTTTATTTAAACTGAACATGATCATGAGCTGGAGAGTTATACACTAACGCTAGAGATAAAACTGAATGCCAAACAAGTATAGCAACAAACAGCAGCCACCGGTTTGAGTTGCAACACTTGTGTTACTAACAACACTTAAGTTGGTCATTTTAACAGGAAGTTTACTATTAATGACCTTATATGGCCATTTGAGGAGCTGCAGTTTCAATCCCTTCATTATTTAGTGCATTTTCGCGCTTTGACCACAAGCTGGGAATTGGTGTGAACTGACAGAGCTGAAACAAAACATTATTTTTATATATTTAGCTATTTTTTATGGGCTACAACGGTTATTTTAACTGTTTCCAGCAAAGAAAAAAGAGCTTTTAGAAATCCAGCAAATGCTGCCCCCTTAGAGCAGAACATAGTTTGCAGCTAAAGAGCCATATTGTCCCTGAGGAGCTGGTGGAGGCCAAAGTCAGAGCTGAAAGGAGAATGAATGATTGATTTACATTCAGAAACCTCCAATGAAATGTTGTCACTGTTGATCTTCTTCTCATATGAAGTTAATAAGCTGGTGAAACGGCGTGTTTACTGCCTGCTCTGTTTCCCGCATTAGTGCCAAAGAAAGAAAAGAAGTAATGCAGATTTAAAGACATCAGTCTGAATCTCACCATTGAGGTCAGATCAGACTGTGTGGGTCTGTGCTCGCTTGAGACACTTGCAGTAATCCTAGAGAGAACACTCGCTGCACAGAGGTGACGGTGGTCATACAGGGTAAAACATGCCTAAGGCTTTCATCTCTTTGGAGTTGTCTTACAGTGCATGCAGGTGGATGTAAACAGGGCGAGCTCAATAGAGCGATAAGAGCGACTCTTTGAGGTCTTATCTCATAAGAACGCAGCATAGAGGAGCTTATTCTGCTGGGACAAACGTTAGCATCTCTGGACAGCCTTGAATTAAAATTGCGCCCGTATAACTATCAAAAAGATCATTAGAATGGATTCTCTAGATCAGGATGGGCTGGCTGTGCATGCGTTTATAAGGCTTAACAGTAATTTGGGACCATTGTCAGATACGCTGTCTTGACTTGATGTCTTTTCCAGCTGTCTTCCTGTTTTAAAATACATTGTGAATTACAAGCTCGCACTCTGCACTAATTCACCTGTTCTTTTTTCTTTTGCATTTCAGAGCCTGCAGCTTTATGGAAATCACAGATCTCAGGCTCACACCGTATGTAGCCTGTAAACGGTGCCGCTTCTTGCACGCTTTCTGGAATGTGGTCTCCTTAACCTGAGTTATCATAGGAAATATACATGTTTCTGAGGGGCTGACACCACCCGTATTTGTCCGAGATAACCTCACTTCACATTCAGTGAAATCCGAAATACCTCACTCTGTGCTTTAGCATTATCTCATATTTGTGTGTGTGGCAAAAGCAGGAGGGGTGCAGCTCAGATGATTTATGTACTCGCCTTTTGTCAGTGTTGGGCAAGAGATTTCACTTCAAAAAGCTCTTACCTGAAGACTGACACCGCTTTTGCCCGGACCCACATGTTTTATTTTTACAGTTTCTTGAGGAGTGGTATTTAGGCTCAGGTTACCTTTAGAGATGGGTTTGACCATGAAGATGCCAGTCAGACAGGAGCAGCAGAAGCACTGTGAAAGCCGCTCTGCAAACACGTAGGAGAGCCTGCAGCTAACACAGAGCGCTGTTTGAACACTTTACCTGTAGGTGTGTCTTCTTCTTCTTCTTTCTTTTTTGTGTGTTTTGATTCCCTCTGCTTTACTGTAGGTATCTTTCCAGCACAGAGTTCAAAAGTCAAACCTTTTCAATAAGACATAACAGGCACGTCTTGGGTGCTGCGGTTGGGCTTTCCCCAGCATATTCTAATTACAAGTGTTTCAGGGTCTTTTCATGGGATGAGATGGGAACAGCGGCGAGCATTAAAGAGCTGTTCCGTAATTAGCTGCGGGATCATGCCGTAAATCTCCCTCTCTGCTAAGAAGCACTGAGGCGTAGAGGAAGAGCTGTTTTATCAGCTGTCTCGCTTTCTGCCTCGGGCCTGAGAGATGAAAAAAAAGAACTGAATAAGATAAATAAATATTATGAAATGAAGCAAGCCACACTTAAGAACACGTGTCAGCAGCAGCTGGCTGCTTCTGGTTGGTTTTTGCGATACTTTTGTTTTTCAGGGAGGTGATGTCGGGACTTGAGAGGCCTTGAGGCTCAAGAAATGATGGGTTGAAATAATAAACAATGAGAATGAGAGGGGACCAACATCTTTTGGTTCATAAGTGGGAGTTACATTTGTTTTTCTTCACTAAACGGAAGACTGGTTTCCTGTGATCTTTTTTTATTTTTTTTTATTGCACATCAGTTAGGAGAAAATGTTTTCTGGAGCAGCTGTAGTAGCTCCGCGGCAGCTGGGAGAGTAAGGAAGGAGTGTAAACTGTAATAATGGTAATTATCCGTTAATCAAAGATCTAAGCAGCCCGAGCTCGTTGAGAAAAATACAGCAGAGTGGCTTCCAGTAAGCATCGAGCAGTGGATGTGACGTGGGGCAAAACGACTCAACAGTTCTGGAGATGGAAGGTGTTTGATTGCCTGCATTTACTTTGCAGTGTAGCATCAAACGATGACATATTGTCGGATTCAGTTTCAGCGCTGACCCGGCATGAATCCTCCTCCAGGTCTTACACCTCGCATGCTTTGGACATGTGTTAGCCACGTTGGCTCGACATCCCTGCCAAGAGGCTGCATGCATCGCTGCAGCGCAGGCTCATGTCAGGGCCGATCAGCCTCTCGGATACGCAGGTGTCAGCCCCGCGCTGTTTCTGCATGTGTCTGTCCCCGTTGTCTCTGTGGGTATTCAGCTCACCTGTCTGTCTGTCTTTTTTTTGTACGCCTGCCCAGTTCCCCATCTCGCTCTGTTTCCTCGATCCTCCCGCCTGTAACGCCGTGTACTGTCGGAGTCTGTGTATCCACCTTCCATTCCCCTTCTCTTGGTGACACGAACCAGATGTGTTATGTCTTCTAACAGCTGTGCTTCGATTGCTACCACAGGTTCTAAAAAAAGACGGTCAGCATGTGGCTGCCCGAGGCATGTGGGATGTTCTCAGACGTGGCACGAGTCAAGTTCTGTTTTCTGATCTCACCGAGGTAGCCGGGCACTTTTTTTAAGCTGCTTTTTTGTTAAATAATCACAAGAACGATACTGTGCATCATCTCAGTTTCCTCATGCTTCTGCTGGAATCTGACAATAATGTGTTAGCGAGCGCAGCAGAGCGCGCTCTCGATTTACGCATCTGTCTGATCAGTGGTGTGAATTTTTTAAATGGCGCTTCGACAGGAAGAAGCGTGGCATGGCTGATGGTTCTGTTGCATGGCACAAGTTTGTATCGTGCAGAAATGAGAGATGACAGTTAAAAAAGAGAGAATTAATTAATTCTGAGTCGAGCTGAATCTGGAACATTAAAAAGCTGATTCTGACAGCTGGATGGGAAGTTTTGTTGACACTTGGTTTCTGCTTTAATGGTTGCAGTAATCAGTGTTTACTTTGTTGCATTGTGTGTGGTTTTGCAGTCTGTAGCTAAATCTGTGTCTTAATGCTGTAAACTTTTGTTCCCTCTCATAGAATGTGGACGAAAAATCGGAGACCACACTCTTGGTGCATTTCTTTGGGAAAAAAGGCAAAGCTGAGCTGAAATTTGAGGATTTTTACAAGTGAGTCAAGAAACCCGTTGCTTGCTCTGTGATTAATGACGATGTCCCTGGAAAAAAAAATCATTATCTGACGCTATTATACGGCCATTAATCATTTTCATACCATGCCGCACTAACCCACCAACAGTTAGTGGTTTTGTTATTGACTATGTTAAGTATTCCTTTGTACCAAGCTTCTGGCGATGGCGTTTCCTGTCAGCAGCTGCCGTCTGTCTCACTCCTTCAGGTTCATGGACAACCTGCAGACAGAGGTGCTTGAGATAGAGTTCCTCTCCTACTCCAAAGGCATGCCCACCATCAGCGAGGAAGATTTTGCTCAGATCCTCCTTCGCTACACCAATGTCGAGGATGTTAGCGGGTATTTGGAGAACATGCGTCACAGTATACCAGATGAAAAGGTGCGCTTTTACATTCAATTTCCCTTTGTCAACATTACCTCAAAGAACAAGGTTTAACCTACAGTATAATATAATCCAATACCACCAGTATACTCGCACTTCCTAAGTATCCCCTACTTCCTAACAATGAATTTAAGAAGTACATCTGTATTTTTATCATAGCCTGTATGAATGAAAACTCTAATGTCACCCGAAGTTTAAAGTATTGCACCTTTTTTTAAATTAAAATACCATATTCACGTGTCCATGCCCTTCATCATACAGCATGAAGGCCATGGTCTTATTCATGCTGTCACAAAACCTTTAACCTTCATGTAGTTGGAAAAGTTGAGTTATATGCATGTCATAGTCAGTACAATTGTTATGAAGGGGTAAATATACAGTGGCCCTGAGAGGTCAAACACACTGCAGCCCAAGAAAAAAACAGCAAAAGCACTGAAAAGCCAACAAAATACCAAAACCAAACAATAAAGAATGTTTTTATAAAACTTTGGTTAGACAATAACCTGACGGAACAGCTGCAGAAGTGACACGGCTAATGGCAAATATGCATCTACAGTATCGTATGAGTCCTCTGCTTCTGTTAAGTGTGTCTCAGACAAAGTATGTGTCTGCACTGAGACACAAATGTGAGACAAATGTGTCTCAGTGCAGCCCTTCTGATGTTCTGGTTTCTATCACTTCTGCAGCTGTTGCGTGACGTTAATGTGTCGCCAAAAACACAAAACTGTTGTGTTTTGTGTGCTTTTGCAGCATTTTGTCTATTTCCTCGTGTTTTCTTAAATTGCCTGGCTGCTGTAGATTTAGCTATAGTAACCAAATAATTTTTGCAGCAGGTTGTATACATTGTCCACCCTGCTGTATAGATGCCCATGAGTTGGCTTGGTTTTAGAGCCTCAAGTGGCCACACAGGGAAGTGCAGTTTTTGGCAACTGTGCATTGACTTTGTTTTTCTGCAGCTGCAGCCGCAGCTCAGAATTTCTGCATTTCGCTGCATGCTTTCTGTAATTAGCTGCTGAGTATAAGAGAAGAGGATTGACATTTATTTGTGCTAAACTTTAGCTTGAAGATGGTTAGTTTAATTCGACTCAGTTTGCACTTAAGTATGCATGTGAATGATATCGCCCCTATAGTCCAGTATACTCTATCCTAAGTGGAAGATATGTGTTGCTGCTAACTGGCAAACTACTACATCACACAAGATAAGTCCTTGTAAAGCCACAAAATATTGTTTTTACATCTTTACATGTACGACAGCAGCATCAGCCATCCTATTAAATTCCCAAAATGGAAGAATTCCCACTTCTTTGTGGACCGAATAAAACACAAAGCTTCAAAATTACTAAACCCCAATAAAAACAACTGCAAAAGTCATAACACTACATCAGTCCAGCAGTCGGAGGGGATTTCCAAAAGCTATGCAGCCTTTTCACCAGATGCTCTGTAGAATCACGATTCTTCTACAAACACAAAGTTTGGATCCTCGCGTGGTGATGTGTGGCTTTAATCCCGAAGTAGTCTGCAAAGATATTGGTTTACATGAACATGGAAGCATTTCACCCTTCTCTTCCTTTTAATGCCGCTCTGTGAATTAGCTGTTGAGTGAAACAGCCTCATTTTGGCTTGAATTTGTTTTTCCTCTTGGCACGCTGACCCGCATGAGAAGGTGCCAGCAGCTCCTCAGCCAACTGGAGTAGCCTGTTGCTAGATCTCCATTGATAATCAAGTGGGTCTCGTCATTATGCTGAGAGATATTTTATGGCTCTCACATTGTTAAAACAGCAAAGCGTCACAGATTAGTCATTACTCCATTTGTTCGGCTGTGTGTGTTGCCTGTTTGGCTGGGCCCCCGGCGAGAGAAGCAGCTAGTAGCCGCAGGATGGTTGAGTGGACATCAATGGGCTCGGTGTTATAGTCATCAGCCAAGCCTGAGATGTTTGGGGATTCATCACTTTTGTTTTTGTTTATTCAAGTATCAGGTTAATCTGCTTTAGAAAAGTCTGCAAACGGCCTGACCTCTTCCCAAAAGCGACGATCCTCCCCCCCCTTCCTCACCCGCTGCTGACAGCTCAGCATGTCCATACTGCACAGGGAAAATCCAGCAATGTATACTTTGTCTGTTTGGGTGTGTTATCTATCTGATGACTCCAAGGTCCCACACACACGAGAGGATTCCCCACAAGATGAAAGAAAGCAGATTACGCATTGTGTGAATTTTAGCACACGGTGCCGGAGTGTTAACACATGTGTCTTGTTTGCTTTACGTGTCTCGGCGGTATTGTGTCCTTGAATAAAAGCTTTGCTTTTTTTGTATTTGGTTATTATTCCTGTGCAGGGAATCACCTTTGAGGAGTTTCGGTCCTTCTTCCAATTCCTTAACAACCTGGAGGATTTTACCATCGCCATGCAAATGTACAACTTTGCCAACCGCTCAATTGGCCAAGGTAACGTCTCACAGTGTGGATGCATGGACAGAAGGTGTTTTTAAAGTGATTTTAGTTTTATTTTGTGTCTCTGACTTCTTGTTGTCTGTCTCTGACTCATGGGGGAAAACCGAAAACACAACTTCTAAACTTCTATAGAAAGGACCGACCATTTCGTAGTCTACCTGGACTAATTATAAAGAGTTTTAAGTCGAGAAAAATCCTTCCATCCATTCTCTTCTGCTTAACCTTTTAAGGCTTGCGGGAGGACTGAAGCCTATCCCAGCTGTCTTAGGGCGAGAGGCAGGGTACACACTGGACAGGTCGCCATCGAGATCTGTGATATAACTACAGTTTATGATAATTCCAACTCTAATGTTCAGTTTCTTTATGTTTGTAAAAAGAGACAAAAATTGCAGAGTTTAAACCTCTTCTTAGCATAAATACTGTTAACAGATCTGAAAAAATGGCACTATCATCCAGCTATAGCCAAAAAAAGTACATCTACACCTGAACACTGAATCTGCATGTGAGTGTATTAACAGCTTAGAACTGCTCAAGCAGCCTCCAGTGCAGGAGGATACCTGCCTGCAGGGATTTGCTCCCATGCAGCTACAAGAGTGTTTAGTGAGGCTGGTCAGAGATGATGGGCTCGATGACCTTTGACTCACAGCTGACTTTGGCTGAAGTGTTCAGCCTGCGCTTTAGCTGCTCCTGTCTAAAATGTGATTACATGCTTTGTGTAGAACTCGAGTGTTAAATCCATTTAATTAAAAAAGAAGTATATTTATTTGTTGCACAGATTGTCGTAAATTCTCCACCAGTCTGAGTTTTGCTCTTCATGAATAAATTAACCTCTCTGACTTTCATTTAAAAGTTGAGAGAGCTTTAATATTTATAATAACATTCCTTTGATCAACCACAGCATTAGATTCACCAGCCTAATATGGTGATGGTGCCACCAAAGCAGCTTGGAGCCACTCAGGGCATAAATAAGGCCTTCTGAGGGTGTCTCGTGTCCTTGGTCTGACATATCGCACAGATGCTTAGTTTGGCTGAGATCCGGGGAGTCATGGAGCGTGGCAGGACTGCAGCAATGTTTAGGTGGATGGTATCAAAGAAACAGCCACATGAATGCCAGGATCCAAAGCTTCCCAGCTAAGATGTTTGATACTGCTAACATTGGTAATACACATGTGATAATGTGTCATCTGCAGAGGAATTTACCAGAGCGGTGTACGTGGCCACTGGCATCAAACTGACCCCCCACTTGGTCAGCACTGTCTTCAGGATCTTCGACGAGGACCACGACAATAAGCTCAGCCACAGGGAGTTTGTTGGCGTCATGAAAGACCGGCTGCACCACGGTGCTGGGGTAAGACAGCTAAGGGCTTTTATGCATTATTGATTTATTTTCTGTTTTTTTTTCTTTAAGTCTTTTCTCATATGTAGTCTGTCTGTCTCATAAATTAGAGTCAAACAGGAAAATATGGGTTAAGTAAGAACTCAAACATGCATGTTTACATTCAGCGGTACTTTAAAGAATTTCCTCTACTTGATCAGCTTCTAGTAACAAAATCATCATGTGTTCTGCTTAATTTTGACTTTAAGTAAAGGCTGATTTCGTGCCATTTTTCTTTAGCTTGCAGTATCCTTAGATACACCACATCGTCATGTTTAAATTACACTCCTGCTGCATTTTGTCACGGAAACACAACTCGCTGATGAGTTAAAGATTTGAGCTTTATATGGCACTATACTGCCATCTAGTGGCTTCTCTTCAAATCAAATTGACTTTCTTTCTCTTTTTTTCTCCTTTCGCACACAATTCACAGGGCGTCCGAGTGGAGGAAAAGTTTGTCTCTTTCAAGTCCTGCATGAAGAAGGAGCTTTCAGGCAAATAGGTAAAAGCTTTTTGCACGGTGTCAGCGTTCACTGATGAATGGGACAAAATACAAAGAATTAAAAACTGTACTACAGCAGCACACAGTCTTTGGAGATGTGTTTGAAGCCCACACTGTCCTCGTCGGAAGCATTAAGTTTCACTGTAATATTAACGCCTGAACAACTGCCACCAGATACCGGCTTAGGCCTGCATACATGAGCAGTGAGCAGTGCAGTTTAAAGCTGTATACATGTTTCAAAGGAACCTCGCAGGACAGGGCATAATAATCTGATCTCTGATTTTTTTTTAAAAAGTAAAGGAAGGAAGAAAGTAAAGGAAGGAACAGTGGTGAACCGCTGACAGGGTCATGGATGGGCAATGCTGACTGATGCAAGTGGGGAGTGAAGGCTGGCCCGCATGATCCAATCCAACAGGCGAGCTCATGTAGCTCAAACTGCTGGAAACTTAATGCTGTTTCTGACAGAAAGGTGTCAGAATACACAGAGCATCACAGTCTGCTGGGTATGGAAACGCCTCTATAGGATGAAGGTGAGCTGGTGAAGGCACTGTTAGGTTGTGGGTAATGTTCTGCTGGAATGGTTTGAGGAGCACAACAATGAGTTTGAGGTGTTGACTTGGCCTGCAAATTCCCCACATCTCAATGCATCTGTGGGATGTGCTGGACAAACAAGTCTGATACATGGAGCGCCCACCTCTCAACTTACAGGACTGGAAGGATCTGTTGCTAACTTGGTGCCAGATACCACAGCACAGCTTCAGGGGTCTAGTGGAGTCCGTGCCTTGATGGGTCAGGGCTGTTTTGGCAGCAAAAGGGGCACAAACATGATATTAGGCAGCTGGGCACAGTGTTGTGCTCGATAGGTGTACAGAGCCTGCACTAAAAATTTACATCTGACTGCAAAAGACCTTGATTTTTTTCTTCTCTACATACTTGCAGGACTGCTGCTTCACTGAGCTCCATGACCTTTTTTAAGAGAAGGTTTTTGTTTCTCAGTAGGAAATAGTGAATTGTCTTAATGCTCCCTTAATGCGATTTGGTTTCATGGTTGCTTTTTTTTTCTTCTTCTCTCTGTTTTGTCAGCAGGTGCAGGTCCCAGCACCAGTGCATGTCTTACAGTGTGGATCAGCAGCCTCTCCTCTCTGCAACGACAGAAGGGTTAATGCACACTGCAGCACATTATTTCTCTATCTTAGAAGATTTGAAATAAACAGGATGTGGCACGAAGAGGATGTGGTCAGCCAAATGGAAGAGGCGTTGTAAGCGGTCAAATGAACACAGTGACCTGCTACTTAACACCCAGCGTTACAGGACTCTGCAAGTCTAACTATATGCTTTTGCTATTTATTGTTGCTGACTCTTATTTATTTATTTAAAAAAGAAAAATCATGGTTGTCTTATTAATGCTTAAGTATTTTATTTTATTTTTTGGTCACTCGTTCTTTCCTAAGCCTGATATGCCTCCATACTTGGTCCTTTTGTGGTCTCTGCAGCCCCCCTGAACAGATCAGCTTCTCCTCCTCCTCTCGCTCGCCCCCAAAGCTCTGCAGCTAAAACCCTCCAGGATCCTCCAGAGAGGCAGCAGGCCCGAACACACTCACTGTGGCTTTCCCCCCGTTTGACTACAGGCAGCTAACAGTGTTAATCATTTCTTGGCTGGTGCAGAGAAGTGCTTTCACACCACTTGCAGGGATGACCTCTGTATAAACGTATGCAAAATGTTAAAGCCATATGTTTGTTTCACTCCTGAGCTTTAATATAAATGGAGTTACAGAAACTAAATGTACTTTTCCTATAACTTCCACTTACTGTAACGAGTTCTTAAGCCATGTCATGCTTTGGGTAGAGCTGTGCTGAGGAAAAAAAGTTACATGCTTTAATATTAACCAGACTAATGTGTTTGCATTTCACAATACTCTGTTTAAATGTTGGAATAGCTGAGCTACTTCTTCACTTGAGATCAGGCTTCGACTGTTACACGTCACCGGCGTGATCACTGTTTTCATGCCTGTAAGCGAATAAACCACTCTCGGCCGAGCGTCCTCAACAAGCTGCTGTTGCTTTCTCCTCTCTGTGATTACAGTGAACTGGTGGCAGCGCCACACTAGATAAAATTAGCTGTTTTAATCTCAACCTGAAGGCAAATCATTAACAGTATTAATCATCGGGAACTTGGGGCTGTGTGGGTGTTCAAGACTCTAATCAGGGGCTTTTTTTTTAATCTTTAAATGATTAATTCAGCAGGGTAATAATTTACAGTCTCGTGCTCTAATCCTGCACTTACTGAAGTAACATGAAAGGTAAGTGTCATTTCAGTGATCACACATTCATTCTTAGCTATTCAACTGTACTTTGCATTCCAGCCTGTTTTGATGAGGGCTTCGCTTTTCCTTCACTTTCATGTGAGCAATCAAGTTCATATAAACAGATATTGTGCCATCTGAAAAGGTCTGTTTAGAGGTGCTTCAGCAACTTCAAAGTACTGCACAGAGTTGGGAAACTATAAACATTAAAGAAAGACTCTCTCTAACTGAAACAACACATGTTTAAGACTTAAAGACACTGGATCCCGGGTCTCAAGCACCGTCCCCCTCCCTTCATCATCTCAGATTTTAAAAAGGCTCGTCTGAGCCGCTGGAACCATCACACGACTGTTTCCACAGGCTGAGGAGCATCACTTATCCAAGTGTATTAGTCTGAATCAGTGTGGAAATGTAACCAGTGCCTGCTGTTGTGTCACATTGTGGCTTCACTGAATGCTTCAGGTCATCTGCGCTGCCCTCCAGCAACGTCTCTTCAATCAGTTTAATTTCCCTGCATTTAACAGGGCTGTACTTCCCAAAGTAACACACATACATAAGGATATTTTCACTTTATCATTAAAGACCTTATATCAGCTATTCTCATGTAAACTCACGTATTAATGATCTGTGCACAACAGGGCCCTCAATAATGTACGTAATAATAATACATATGTATAATATATTAATTATTTTAAAAAATAACTTCTGAAAACTGGTTGAAAATTCAGTGAGCCATAATGATCTGGATTGATTGACTTGATTGATTTTGGTCCGTGTACTCAAACACTGTGAGGCACATGAGGGGAGAGTCTGTTTGTCCAAATATATTGTTTCACACCTAGAATGAGCACAGGAACTTTAAGTGCTTATTATTCTATTATTTATTCGATTATAGTTATATTTACAATTATGATTCAGTTTTGGGACACACATTTGAAGAAATTTGAATACATTTTCTGTGCTTTGGTACATTTTACACGCACCAATTTGCAATGTTTGTAAAGTTGAACACAAAAATTAGGGGATAAGCAGCTTATACTGGAATATAATACAGCGAAGCTCCCAATGATTCTGTGGTGCTTTCAAATAGTTGTTTTCATCGTTTATCATACTGTGTTATCTATGCTGAGTCCTTTTTTTTCTGTTTGCTAACTTCCTCTTCTTAGATACTCTATGAGTGCAGGCTGTATTTTAGAGCATCCTGACTGGGACCCTACACAGATGTAGGATGTTACTGTGCGGAGCTTTTGCGTGCTCTCTCTCAGCCTTCACTCCAAAGATTAAGAAGCTTTAGACCGGGAAAGGTTTGTGGTGTCATGCCTTGGCCCTAAACGACAGACACAAAAGAAATAACGTCATTAGTAACACCATGCAACATCAACTTTTGAAAGGACATGGCTGCACAAGGATGCTAAACAGATAAACAACTTTGCACGTGCCTTCAGGGTTGCCCTTTTTGAATGAGGGAGAAAAATGCCACAGTAACAGCCTGCATCTCAAAGGCATACTGTGTCAGGATACTCTATAAAACAGCCTGCTCCTCCTACAATGTAAGAAGGGGAGGGTTAGGATTCTCTACAACACAACGTTTTCCCTTCTGAATAAGAGGCCATGTTAACGCTGTAGCCTACACAACTGAAGCATGTGCTGATATGAAATGAGAAAAAGAGGTTAGAATACAGCCCTCACCCAGCAATGAGTAAGCGTAAGGGCAAACATTACATACTATTACATACTAATACTAATATTTAAAATCTAATTTGTGCCTAGTCCCTTTTAAAATACTCAGAAGGTGCTCTTTACTTAAAAATTTTCAGTATAATTTGTTTCTTTTTCCTTTCAAACCTCCAGTTCTTTGCTTTTTTTTAAATCATAAATCACTGTGCAAAACATGGCACACGCTATAGTGTGCAGTCTGGCTGTACAAAGCATTCTGCGGTAGGACTGCAAGAATATTTTGCAGGTGGAGATGCAGCAGAAGCAGCTGGATCTTGCAGACCTCCGCCTCCACTGTCAAGCAATGATTAAACACAAAGGTAGGACGGAGAGAGAGGGACAGAAGAGCGAACAAACAAACAAGAGCACAGAGAGCAGGATGACTGTGTGAGGAAGGAGCTGAATCACATCACTCACTCCATCTGACCAAAAAAAAGCACAGACCAGAGAGGTACAACTGACCTCACAGTCTTGTGTAGACTGGACCTATATTTGTAGTCGGCGCGCGCGCACGAGTCCGTCTGAACTTGCTGAACCCATTTTCTGCGCGCGCTGAAAAATGTGCCAGGCTTGCAGCATCGCGCGGACGTCATGGCAACCTGTGGGGAAGCAGGCGAGCGCGGACTCGTAGTGAATGTGTGCTTGAGCTCGTGCACAGGTGTGCGTGAGCCGTCTGATGTGTTGTTGTAGTCTGTACTAGTAGTCGAGCAGGACGATCAGAGGGGAGAGCGGTGCAGCAGCAGCACCACCACCACCAGCAGCGGAGGAGGAGGAGGCAGGGCGGGAGGCTGGTTTAGGATGTTGCGTCTGAGCTGTCGATTAGGCTGATCAGAGCCGGAGCTACGATGCAGTGACAGTCTACGGGAAGACAAGCACACACACGCGCGCACGCAGCGAGGGAGAAGAGGGGAGAGCACCACGCGAATGCGCACGGGAAATGATCCGCTCCTAGACTATGGCACCGTCGGGCTCGCGTAGTATCAAGCGGGGCTGTCAGAGAGTTTTGTACTGGATCCCGGTCCTGTTCATCGCTCTGATAGTGGCGTGGTCATACTACGCGTATGTTTTGCAGCTTTGCATAGGTAAGAATGAGCTGTCTCGGTAGTAAGGGGGGGGCTGATGTGTGTGTGTAAGAGAGAGAGAGTGTGTGTGAGGAAAGGGGAAATGCCCCTAACTGGTGTGTGGGGTTTTTTTGAGATTGGGTGGAAACACATTTCTCTTTCAGCAGTTTGTGAATCAGGCTTGTTATTTATTTATTTATTTTATTTTGGTATTCACAAGAATGTCTTGTTGTTTACGCAGTGTGTGTGTGTGTGTGTGTGTGTGTGTGTATGTGTGGACAGCCACATGACAACAACACTTCAGCCAGTTGTCAGCATATTGTTGCAGGCAAGTGAGAAATGTGTATTTTCACACTGCAACTGGAGGACTGTGCAGCCTGCTTTTATTATGAAGTATGTAGCACAGAGTGTGAGATTGGGATTGGACCATCTGTCTCAGATTATCTGATTCTAACACCTCTATCAGCACTATCTTAAAGTCTTACTGTAATAGCTTCAGGTTCAGTTTGCAGTAGCTTCATCTTCATCGTGTGACTTTGTATCCTCCAACACAAACACTGCCAGCATTATCCTATAGCAAAAACAGTCTCTTATGGCTTTTAGTCAGGCATCCTTCCTTCACTTCCCCTCCAGCTGCTGATCATTGGGTGGTGCGGTTACAGACGGCGAGCCTCCTCGGTGAACAGTGAGCACAAAGTTGACCTGGATAGTGAGTAATGGTTTCTAGGATGTCTCAGAGGAGTCTCGGCAGCCTACTCTTGTGCTCCATTTGGCACATTGTCAGACCACAAGGAAAGAAAATCTGCTCTGTCACAAAAAAAGGAAAAAAAAGGAGTGGGGGGCACAATAATGGAGAACATCTAATGAGACCAAACAGAAGCAGTTTGATGTTCTGGCCGATTGATCCTTTATCTGATCTTCTCCAAATTTAGACAGACACGAGAGCTTAGAGTGTGCAGGAGTCACAGTGTCATGACACAGCAGCTAGATCCTGTCCCAGGATGAACCTCTTCTAGAATTACAGGTCACCACGTGTCTGCCGCCACCCACGAGACTCATTTCATTACTTCAGGGGAACAGAAAAATAGCCTTTTCTTTATAAAACTGTGCTGTTTTGCTGAACAACGGGGAAACAACAGCGATGCTCTCGGGTCACATGGGACGGGCTGATGAAAACAGCAGCAGCAGGCCAGGAAAGTGGCCGCTCGGGGCCAGCGTGCTCTCCGCAGCCATACACAGAGTCAGTTGTGTGAAAGTATCATCAGCTGATACGGCTCGCTCATCAGCTCATGTTAATCCCATTGTCTGGCTTACATAATTCACCCCCAAGCAATCTGAGGTTGACCCACTTTCCCGTAAACCCCCCCACTCACCCACAACATCAGCCTTTGAACAATCAATCGCCTTTTAAAGATTGTTAAAGAAGTGAAGTCAGATGATGTTTGGCTTCTTGTCCATTTTTGGAGACACTTTTTATCAAGAATGCAAACACGATTAGGGAGCACTGATACACGGCACCGATCATAGGTATCAGTACACATCCATGCACATGTCCTTAATCAAACACGCACACTGTCAGACTCTGGGGCTTTTATGCTGGCATGGCAACACGCACACAGTTTTTGACTGCGTGCCATGATTCAGCTCCTTGGCTCACCTTTTCTGAGTGTGTGTGTGTGTGTGTGTGTGTGCACGCTGCGTTACAGCCTAATTGCCAAAGATAGATGATTCCGTATGCTTAACTAATCATTGCTTTGAGGTAAATGTAAAAAACACCAACAGGAAATTTCCCAACAGGTCTTAACCTCCGTCTTTTTAATGTTTCAGTCCAGCGCTGAAGGTGTGTGTGTGTGTATGTGTGTGTGAGTGTGTGTGCAGGTTTTTTTGGGATGCTCATCAAGGTGCTCCTGTCAGCCTCCAGCTTCACCCGGTCCCTTCTGTGGGAATTCACACACTCAGACAGAGACACACTCGCTGTGCAGGATGCTCCTCTGTTTTTCACTACCTGTACTCAGTGCTCGGCTATGGAGGAACAATGAGTCAAACTGTTTGACAGGGAGCGTGTTGCATATTGATTTTGTGACTGGTGTGGGACCGGACGTTGGGACGGAGGCTCTACAGAGTCAGCGTTTCTCCGTTCTGCTGATTTCAATTCAGGCGCTGACTGACGGCCGAGCATGTTGACAGCCGGAGTCAGAATCACCCCACACGTGGGTCATCCCCAAGTTAAGGAAGAAATGTATATGTGAAAAATCTGTTTCTGGTAGTCTGACTGTGTCTTTTCACTGTTTCCCTTTCCATTCTTCAGAGTCCATTGAAGACACAGGAGAAAAGGGTAAGTGCTTTATAATGGCGTTTATCATCCTGAGCTCCATGAGGCAGCTGTTCTCTGTTAGGTGTTGAGCTGAGTGGCCTTTTAGTCTTTGCAAAGGTAAGCCCTCCAGCTGGAAGTGTGCCATTAAACTATATGTTTACAGGTTTTTACTTAGTGTGCATTTCACAATATGGAGTTAAGTTCAAAGACACCAAATGAAGACAGGAGTGGTTTCAGCAGTCTTTTTAAGGAGGGAGGTTGGATGGAGTTAAATATTCAGACTCTCCAGAGGATAAATCCTGATTAACTAGTAGCATTTAATGTCACTGACAGGTTAGATGCCACCTATTTTTAAACTAAGAACCATGGCTCAATAATGTTAAAATGCATGGAAATATAAATCGATTGCTTTGTCAGAAGACCTATTAGGCTAGTAGTTGGAAAATTCCAGTTACATGAAACTGATCTCAGTTCAGTTCAATTTTATTTATACTGCGTCCTTGTCTCTTTTCGGCCGCTCTCTTTAGGGGTCTCCATAGCAGATCATCTGCCTCCATCTCACCCCGCCTCCAGCATCCTCCTCTGTCACACCAACCCTCTGCATGTCCTCCTACATCCTCTACATCCTTCTCTGAGGTCTTCCTGTTTTCCTCCTGCCTGGCAGCTCCATCTTCAACCTCCTTTTTCCTGCTCTGCACATGATCAAACCATCTCAGCCTTGCCTCTTTAGTTTAGTCTCCAACCTGAGCTGTTTTTGTCCATTCTGGTCACTCCCAATGAAAACCTCCTCAACTCTGACACCTCCAAATCCGCCTCCTGTCTTATAGTTTATTACAATTTAGAACCTCACTACCATCTTGTAAACCCTCCCTTTGTCTCTTGCTGCTATCCTTCTGTCACAAACCCCCTGATGCTCATCTCCACCTGCTCCACCCTGCCCGCACTCTCTTCTTCACCTCTCTTATGTATTGTCTGTTGCTTTGGATGGTTGACACCAGGCATTTAAGCTCATCCACCTTCACTACCTCCTTAGATCTCCATGGTTACACCTCCCCTATTCACACACATGCATTCTGTCTTGCTTCTACTATAGATTTTCACTCTTCTTCTCTCCAGAGCATTCCTCCACCTCCAGACTCTCTTTCACCTGCTTCCTACCAAGTTTCGTGAAATTCGGCTCAGTTGTTTTTGCTGACAAACAGCAATGGCACACTTCCACCCTGGCTCTCGCTTTAGCAGAGGAAATAATCAAAGAGACTCTCTGTAAATGGATTCTGTGCCTGCAATAAAATTTCCATCAGCACACACTTAAAGCATCTTAAAAGTAATTAAGCTGCATACTGAAGCCATGATTGGCTCAATGCTGAGTTTATACAACTTGTTCATTGAACCTGATTTCTCCTTCACTTTGATTTACACCGTCCCAGTGTTGGGCACAACAACGAATAATACTTACTGCAGGCTGATTTTAATACTCTACTGATTTTCCAATGAAAAAGGCGAAACTCGATACTGAATCACCAACATCGTTCTTGTTCAGTGAAGTGTTAGTAAACAGTCAAACGCGCACCGCTGAAAACTGACGATGGTGTTCTTCTTTCTTGTTTTTGCTTGCAGTCGTATACTTGCTGGTGTACCATGTCATTTTCATCATGTTTGTGTGGGCGTACTGGCAAACCATCTTCACCAAGCCCATGAACCCCCTGAAGGAGGTGAGTGTGTCCGACCGTGACGCAGCGTGCAAGTCGCGGTGTGAAGGGAAGCTGTAGGTTAGAGCTTCCCCGTGTGATTGAATGCTGCATTTAGACTAATAATACTTTCCAGTGGAAGTGCCTGGATCTGCACTCTTAATGGCTCTGATCCTGGCCACAGCACTTAAGCCCCACGGGGTGAACGCATGCATACATCTTAAGAGAAAAGCCACCGTTGCATTTTCCACCGAGGCGAACCGCACACACGCAGGCAGCAATCATTGGAATAAAAGTCCAGTCTCACATGTGCTGTGCTGTTTGTTATGGTCACGGTTATTTGTTTCCAGTGTTCGGTTATAAATTGCCTCGGTGGCTGCGAAGGCTGGAGAAAGCCCCCCCTCTTAAAAAACCCCCAGAAACAAATGGAAGAAACAGAGATACCCTCCACTGCCCTGCTAAGTTGGGTTTCACAGTAGTAGAAATTCCCGCATTACTGATTCTCACACAGCATGGGGCTTGTCTGGCAGAATAATTGAATCGGTTTCGACAAATGCAAAGAGGTGGTGAACAGCAGTGATGGGAGATTGGTCTGCTGATAAATCACAGGTGTTGTTTGCCTTTCCCTCCGTGCTCTGCCCTCCACAGTTTCACCTGTCCCACTCTGACAAGGAGCTGCTGGAGCGTGAAGATCGGGGAGAGTCTCAGCAGGAAATCCTGAGGAGGATAGCCAAGGATCTGCCCATCTACACCCGCACCAACTCCGGAGGTACAGTAACGGCACACGGTGCCGCTGATGCAGAACAACTGGAACAGTCTAGACTGACGCGCAGCTCTCAGAGCTCATTTCAGCGCCTGTCACCTTGTTAGTCTGTGGTCAGGAGTTAGGAGAGGCTGCTGCTACTGCTGCTGATGGCTGTGTGATTGAATTGGCTGTGTCTCCTCAGCAATCCGTTTCTGTGACCGCTGCCAGCTGCTGAAGCCTGATCGATGTCACCATTGTTCAGTCTGTGATAAGTACGGCTCCTCGCTCACGCACCTTTAGAGAACAGACCGCACTATTCGCCGCACGCAGGTGCACAGAGAGTTACTCGCAGTTTCACTGACGTCTCACCCTGCTGTGTTACAGATGCATCCTGAAGATGGATCACCACTGCCCCTGGTATGGAGTGACTGTCTTTTATTTAACGCACAGTATTGGATTATTGACTCTGCATTAGTGCACCGCTGTACTCACGTGCACTTATGCTCTTTAGCTATATAAATTCCCTTTCAGTAAAGCCCCACAGCATTTGAGTTTCATTGCAATCCATCATACTGAGATTGCACCAAATTGCCCAAGCATTCAAGATAACTAGCAAACAGGCCTCGTTTAGACCACACAGCCCAGCCCACTCTGTCCTAAAAGGAAATCAAATCATAAGAAGCACTATGCAAAGCTAGCAATACTTAACAGTTTCATCATGGAAGTGTTGCATATCAGGTAAATGCAAAAAAATATAGACTAATTTTTAGGTGGAATTTTCTTTTCTGTTTCCAATAATTTCATCATCACCTCTCAGCAAATTTCGATTCAGTGTTCCAGCTTTCATTTTTATCTAAGTCAGTAAAGCCTTCTGGAAAAACAGAAAAAGTTTCCCACCCCTGACGTAGATGCACAAACAGCTTGATTTGATACTCTAAGCCACCAGCTGGTTCTGGCAGCAGAGGGAGACAAAACAAATCCGATCCTAGTGTGTCTAATTTTTGGTAAACATGATCAGCTTGTCTGCTCTCTTGTGAATAATGCACCATATCTGGAGTTCAGGGGAAAAACAGGAGAATCAGTAGGAATTGTGTATGTAGTTTATACTTGGACACAAAGCAATAAAATCTGAGATTTTTAGTTATTTATTTAATTAGTTGGAGTTTTTTTGGGGGGGGGGAGTGTAACCACAAACCTGTGCTGGTCTCTGATTGGTTGAAAGGACTAATTGCTGGTTGACGATTTTTCCAGCTATATAATCAAACTGACCAAAAAACCCACACAAATTCACAAACACCTTATAGAAACACTACATTTCTTTCACTTTGCTGCCTGGTAGACTGTATCTCCCCCTTTTGTTGAGTCTAAATGGACTCAGCCATGTGTTTTATTATAAAAACCCACTAAAAAAGCTGAAATAATAGACACAAATGTAACAGCTGCTTTCTGTCTGCTTAGTTTCATTAGCTAACATTAAAAAAAGGTCCCTCCCTGCAGCCCATCCCTGCTGCTCTGCACAGCGATGTAAAGGATGTCCGAATAGTCTCAGGAATATTGAAGTGTGCAATTATGCAATCGTTTTCCATCAGCAGCCTGCGTCCTTTCGTTATTTTGCAGGGTAAACAACTGTGTGGGATTCGCCAACTACAAGTTTTTCATGCTGTTTTTGTTGTACTCGCTACTCTACTGCCTTTTTATAACTGCTACGGATCTTCAGTACTTCATCAAGTTTTGGACTGTAAGTACGAAGCGATCATGGTGTAATATGTCTGTGCGTGAATGTGTTGTTGTTGTTTTTAATGAAAACTTGTTTAATCACAGATGAATATTTATGTTTTACCCTTTTTCACAAGGCTGGAGGTAGAGCACATTTCCGCCTAAAAGAATACCTGGTATGAACCAACCAGCTGCTAAATTAGAGACTGCTTCCCTTAAAACAGCTAGTTAAAGTCTCTCCAGTTAGAGAACACCCGCTGATGAGATTTAGTTTATTCTTGTGTCAGCTTTGTGCCGGTGTAGCTCTGTTAAAGTGTGTGTGTGTGTTTTTCCCTCCTCAGAACGGCCTCCCAGACACTCAGGCAAAGTTCCACATCCTCTTCCTCTTCTTCTCGGCCTCCATGTTTTCCGTCAGCCTGGCTTCGCTTTTCATCTATCACTGCTGGCTCGTCTGCAAGAACAGATCCACTCTCGGTAGGTGGCGTCCTCCGTGCCCGCACGCGTGCGTCTGTGTGTTTTGAGTTTTGACGCAGTGTTTGCAAAGCCTCAGCTGGACACCAGCGCTCTGTTTCTAGGAATCTGCCTCCTCTGTTTGCACAGCGTCGTCTTTGCACTAATGATGAAGGATGCTGTATGGCTTTTTTCCCCCCTCTCCGTCTGTCACCATTCTCATCAGCGCACTGGCTTGATGAGCCTCTTTGGGCTGCTATCAGACAGAGGAGTTTCTCATTATGTGTGCACAGTGGCACACTTTGTCCCTGTGCGTGGAGGAGAGTGGATTATCCAGAGGAGTATGTTACAGTGTAATGCAAAGACACAAGGCTGGGAGCAGTAAGCAGCTTAGTAAGAGACACTGATACGTTGTTCAGAGGGAGAAGTCACACCTGGCGAAACAGCCTGAGATCTAGTTTTTCCTGCACAACAAAGACACTTTGATGCCGAGTTGTTTCCTTGATGCCACAGTTCAGCCGGAGCGGCTCCCGCGATGATCCGCTGTTTGATCGGGCTCCAGTTTAAAATTAGCAGATTGTGCAGAAGCTGAGGAGGGAGTGCTGTGTTTCTTCTTCTTCTTCTTCTTCTCCTCATCTGCTGTTTCAGAGGCGGTGCGTTCTCCGGTGTTTCGTCACGGCACGGATAAGAACGGCTTCAGTCTGGGCTTCAGCAAGAACTTCCGCCAGGTGTTTGGCGATGAAGTCAAATACTGGCCAATCCCTGTCTTCTCCAGGTGAGCTCATCGAAAGCAGGTTGCAAACCACTTCTCAAATACCAGACAAAGCATTCAAACCAGTCATAAATGATTAACACCAGCCTACAGAGGGTTATTTTACAGTTTATAAACCCTGATGACCTCTAAAATCTCAGTCTAGCCTGAAGAGCAATCAGGTCAGAGACTCGAGAAGCTGCTTCAGGATACAATAATGTGATCAGTAGAATTATAATCATCCCACACCTGCTGAGAGGCTAATATTTGATTGAAAAATGTCCAAGCATAATATCAGAGGCATTCTTTTATGGGGTTTTTTCCTGGTATCTCAAGTAAAGTCATACAAACAGCCTCTTCAGAATGTTATATTATTAGATCACAACCAGCTCTGAATAATGCTGGCATAAACATTTACACTTTGGTGAGTCATGAGGGGAATTCACATTTATCTCCTTCATAATCATGTCCTTCAGGCAATGTTGAAAAGAAAGCAGTTTAGTGAATTATTTTAGCATATTTAAACACAGCGTTGTCAAAGCAGCTGTGAATGAATGAAGTCAGCAGTGAGCTCAGGGATTACTGAGCATCGCCACTTAGTTTGAAACAAAATGGTTCAAAAGAGACACAAAGTCCCAGAAGAGACGGCAGCAGAGCTGTGAGTTGATGCTGATGCTCCAGTTTTGCAGTTTAAATATTATTTTGTGACTATACAGCGATTTGGCAGTGACAGCCATATGAACTGCAAAGTAACAAGAATCTGACCTGCGATAAAAATGGAACACGGACTTCCTGGATATCGCGTTACAATTAACTACACGCCAAGCTATGCTGTTATTTAAATGTAAATATCTGATGTTTTTAAAAGAAAAGCTGTAATCGTGCTTATTTGTGCTGGAAAGTTAATTTTTTGATGGGGTTTGACGCATTGTTGGTGTCGGCCTCAAGTGGCCATTAGAGGAACTGCAGCTTTAGCATTTCACAGCAGCTTGGTATGAATAGCAGTTTTTGGTGGCTAGTGTTACCTAACAACACTGCATTGCATAATTAGCATTGCAGTGTCGGTTTGCTGCTTTGATTCTTCATTCATGCTTTAATGTTTAGCTTTTCGGTAAAAACATACCGGTTTGCTTTAACAGAATCTGCTTAAACTTAAATATGCATCCATAACATAGAACACTTACAATCTGCAGTTACTGGATCATGACAACTGTGCTTCTTCTTGTCTGGTGGCCTTTCAGTTTAGGCGATGGCTGTTCGTTCCCAACCTGCCTGGTGAATCTGGATCCTGAGCAGCCCTCCTCACCAACTGGCTCCAACCCAGCCAACAAGAGGTGAGTAAAAAATAACAGCATCCAATTAATATGTGAACTCGAGTACTTAACAGAAACATGAGTCTGCACAGCTGCATATTAGCCTATAGGGGTTTTATCAATTGTGCAGATTTAATTATGCAGGAAATTAGATCACCTGTTAGCAGCTCCATTATCAGTGATGGGTCTCCGGGTTTAGATTACAGGAACATTTTGCATTGATTTTCACCCCTGATTCTGTTTGTGTATTCTTAGTGCAGCAGAGGGCCGTCAGTTCCCCTCCAAACCACTCAGAGAAAGCCAGAGTCGTCTGCTCACCAGCACCCCCTCCTGGTCAGAGAATGAAACTGCAACGGACAAGGACAGGAAGGGTAAGATGACGCTTCTTCTGTAGGGTTCTCCGGAGCTGCTTGATGATAAAACAGCAGCACTGTACCAAAGTCTTGAGCCACTCATTTTCAGAGGAATGTTTGATTTTTTTAGTAGCCACTGAAAGGCTGAGGTATGCCGAATCACACGAACCAGACTGAAAATCAGGCCTCATGAGGTGATGAATGCAAATTTGAAATTTTTGGCTCAAAACATTGTCAGTATGTGCGAAGGAGTACAGGAGTACGGTGTCCCTGAGAGGCCAAACGGACTTCAACTTAAGAAAACACCAGCAATAAGAAACATGTTGCAAAAGCACACAAAACACAACGGAAATGGGAAAAACGAAAACAGAAATAGAAAAAACGAAAACAGAAATAGAAAAAATGAAAACAGAAATAGGCTCTGTCATGGTTTGGGTTGCATTCCTCCCGGTCGTGTTTGGGATGTTGTCATAATTGATGGAATTATTATTCTTTTTTGCATGGCAATAATCCCAAACACGCAGTGCAGTGAAATGTGTGTGTGTGTGTGTGTGTGTGTGTGTGTGGAGCACCATCAGTCATGGATTGCTGCACCTATTTCCTATTTTCCAGTTAAAATGTTAAAAACTGAGTGCGAGCTCAGGTGTTTTGCACAGTACTCCACTCCCAAGATGTTGAATAATGTTCCACCTGTGTGTTTGATTCAGGTGCCAGTAACCCAGGGATGACCATAGAGAACGAGGCGTAACCACGTTTGACACTTTGAAACCAGAAATGTATGTTTACGCTCACACACACCTTACCTGCAGAATGAGATTCAGGATTATATTTTTAAAATTCACGTTTCCTTGTTTTGTCTCGCAGGTCTATGCTGCCCCCTCCTCTGTGTCCGTGCCTATCAGAACATGACGTGGTGGTGACATCATATTTGTCGTTTTCCATTAGTGCACCCTGCTTATGAGAGACTGACTTCGCAAACAAACCGGAGGAAAACATAATAATCATCATTTACTTCTCTTATTGTTATTATCTGCTGCTGCCTGAAAGTTGGAACAAGTCGACCGTATTTGAAACTGCATTCCAATTATCCCGTTTTCTTTTTTTCTATACAGACAAGCACAGAGCAGCAACAGAAGAGCGGACTTTTTGCACTTTATAAACTATAAGTGAGCTGCTTTTGTACGTCCCAGTTCAAAAGTCTGCAAGTCTGTTCGTTTTCAGTCGTTCTCACAGCGTAGCGCTCGAGTAGATGCAGTTTGCCAAATGTTTGCAGTGAGTATAGATTAGTAGTGATGTTAATGTGCTATATAACTGACATTCCTTCAGCCATTTTTCTTTTTCTGTTTCTTTTTTTGTTGTTTGAGGGGCTGGGGGCAGGTTTCTCCACCCGCTGTGTTGAGTATTGTGCAAGTTGATGAAATGATGCATGCTCTCATCTCAGGATGTCAACGCAAACACACCTTGTGAAGTGAACGTGTCCCCTGCCCACTACAAAAAAAGTAGTTAGTAGTAATTAAATTCCAATAAGGGCTCTGCTAGATCTTTATAGCATATATGAGGATGTTGCCGTCACACCCAAAAGCTGGTGGTGCTCTGTGCGTGTGACAGCGCCCCCCCCAAAACCCCCCTCCTGCCAAATATGTCCTACAGTCTGACGTCAAACTGCTGGCCAAAAAGCTTCCCGACTGTTCTGTCTATGAAGGGCCCGCCAGCAAAAACAAGCCTCTGTGCGATGCTGCTGCAGATTCTGTTGATTGTTTTAATATCTCACATGTTGTGGATGTACTGCAGAGCAAATGAAAGAAACAAATCTGCTCCGGTCGCTTCGTGTGGTCCACTTTGACCTTCTGAGGCTGGAAACGATTAAAAGCATCACTGAAAATTAAAGAATGTACGCTCGTCTCAAAACAAAAAGCTTCATAGTGACAGTCAATGTTCGATCTCTATTTTTCTATTCTTCTGTGTATGATTTAAAGACTATATGGATGTGAGAGGCAATGTACTGTACAGTTGTGATGCCTTACAAGAATAAAATGAGCTCATCTTCAGTCTCACTCGATTCTTTAATGGAAGAACGCGAAGCCACTGAAAGATACGATGGTAGAAAAATTTCAAGCCTTTATTTACAAAATCATCTAAAAACATTCCTCTTTTTTTTTTTTATTGCATATTCTTCTTCGACTCGGTTACAGTGAGAGAAAGACGTACTGCAGAAAGAGGGAAGTGCTTCAGCTGTCGAGTTTCTGCCACCGAGGGAGGTTAATAAGCCGTGAGCCTACGCTTTAACACGCACCTATGCAAGTTCAGGATACTATTCAACAATCGCGTTTATTCTTCTTATTGTTTTTGTTTCTTTTGTACATGCGGCAGTTTTATGTGGCATGAATGAACTGGAAAAGCAACACGTGAAGGGAACCAAAAAGCACAAAAAGTCTAATTCAAAGGTCAGAACTACAAATGAACTCCTGCTTGTTAAAAAAACTTTCTTCTTTCAACACTAAAACTATAAATTAAAACAAAAATTGACTCTCTGGTTACCTCTGCACTTCCTACAGCTTTCATTCTGTTTTTCTTCCCAACACATTTTTGTTGGTCAACCGTGTGGAGAGGTGATGTGTGTCCATGATGTTTACATGCACATCAGTGTGCATCTATTCTGACCAACTGATAATAAAGAAATGGCATCCACTTGCTTTATGGTCTGCACTGCTTTAAAAGGCTTATCACGGTGGACTTAGCTCTTACTCGGGTCGTTATAAACTTAACGTTAACGGGGAACGATTAGAAAAATCCTCAAGATTCAAGCGCACGTAAACACACCCCAACTATCAGAGAGGAAATCTGTGTGGTCTTAGTGTTGAAATGGGGGCAACTAGTCAATGCCAATAAATTAAAAAGTTAAAAGATAAGAATGCAGTTATTATTAAGGCTGAGCGTGGTGAGAGTTGTGATAGTACAGCTTTACATGTTCACAATGTGAAATGGGAACATAGAGAAGGCAACAAAGAGGCCAGAGAGAGACACAAACACACCGGAAACATTTTCAGCTTTCCTTATAAAATCAGGTTAGAGCTTTAAAGTGCAAAACATTTCTACAGAACACTTTAGGAAAACTAAAATCCCATCTTTTTAAGCATGTTAAATTGAACTGAACCGACCACACGCCGTCTACGCTGCCTCTTAGGAATAAAAGACTAAACTCAAACACATGCAGTTGTTTGCATGTGTGAGGACAGCGGCGATTCTTTTTTTTTTTTTTTGGACCATCATATTCATTGGTCTAAAGTGAGCAGAGCCTATGAGAAACTTGAGAAACAGCTTGCTAAACGATGCACGTGTAGGTTATTTTCTTCTTCCATTATTATTGTCACTCGGGAGCTTGGCGTCAGAGCTGCACTGATTGTGGGTGCGAACTGCAGGATGGGAAGAGTTTCGGAGCGATGTCACGACTGCTGCTTGTTAGCTTCTTCTTCATACGCGTTTCCGGTTCCGTTCTGGACGTAGGCGGAGCCTGAGCCGAGCCCGTACAAGTGACCACAGTACTTTGCATCGTCGATATGATCCTCAAAGAACATCTGTGGGAAGAATTACAAAAAACCCCCCACACAATAATACAATCGATTAGTGGTTAGGATAGGTTAGGAAAACAAACAGTCACAGTGTAGTGCTGTGCGATACCAAGTAAATAAAAGGGCCAAAATTACCGATATCAGTTATTGGTATTGGTGATATTGATATTAGGGCTGGGCCATATTATACCGTTCACGGTAATACCGGTACAATGTTAGGCAACGATAAGAAAATGAAATATGGCGATAGAATATGGGTAAAACGCGCATGCGCAGTGCCTTTGTTTTCATACGCACATGGCGGAAAAAGCACGGCGGCAACGGAAAATGAGAATGGGGAAAGCGGATTGTTGAGTGAAAAGGATGAACCAGAACTGGTTTGTAAAAATGGTGCAACTTCAGTGATGTGGAACTGGTTTGGTGTTTGTCCGTCAGATACACAACAAAGCACTTTTTTTTTTTTTTTTTGTAGAATATGCAAGTCGTATTTGTCGGACTAAGGTGCTCGTAAATCTGGGAGTAATCTGGGTCCTAAACTCCGTCCGCTTCAGGTCCCAAAGTCAAACAAACACTGCGGCATCACTGAGAGTTAAAAACTGTCTAAATTCCTTCATCTTTAATAAAATGATCATAGTTACACCTGGTAAAGCAGCAATGCTTAAGTTTAACATCCAGGCATCCATGAAAACAGAATTTATTACATTTAACGGAGTTAGAAGTTAGGAGGAAGTTAGCGGTAGTTAAAACGTCTTGATGCATTCTCAATCATCCAGGAAAGTAAATCTCCAAAAGTTGAATCTGTTCATCTGGACGTAGCATTTTGTGGGAGAAACGTTTCGTCACTCATCCAAGTGACTTCTTCAGTCTCAGCTGACTGCAGGTTTCCCCAAACCTTATAAACAGTACATTTGCATAATGACTGAAACCAGCCCACTGAAGGAACAATGGGCTGTGAGGTCAGTTCCTTAATCATAATTATGCAAATTCCCATGACCATTGATCAACAATCACTGACGAAAACCCACTGATCAAAGAACACTGATCAATGGCCATGAGTACCATTCACAGAGTGTTGGGGAATGGCTGCAATCACAGCATGACGGGAGAAACCTGCAGTCAGCTGAGACTGAAGAAGTCACTTGGATGAGTGACGAAACGTTTCTCCCACAAAACGCTACGTCCAGATGAACAGATTCAACTTTTGGAGATTAGCGGTAGTTAGCTTGCTAGTTTCGCTAGTTACTTAAACATGATATAGCATGTTCTGACTGAGAGATTTCTGAAAAATTTAAAACGTACAGCTCTGCTATCACTTCCAACATAAATGAAGACAGGAAACTAAACAGCAGTGACGTTTGTAGGGTTACTGAAGTTGGGTTAGCTGGTATATAATGATGTGCTACGTGATCGCTAGCGACACAGCTATGTTAGCATAACATAAACAGTGAAGCTGGAGGATGAACGCTAACTTTTTTCCACTTGATAAAAGTTAACGTGAGGGTTCCTGATGGTTAGGGACAAATGCAATCACATGGCAGGATGCTGTAAACGGACCAAACTTCAGTCAGGAGAACAACTGAGATAATCCATCCACAATACCAGGTTAGACATTAATATACTGCAACAACATGGGAACAGAGCAGCTGTGATAGAATACAGCATTAATGAATCAATGGTACAGAAGTGGAGGAAACGAGAAGAATGAGTTGAATAAAGTTTGATTTATCTGACTGCACCTTATGGTCCGAAAAATACGTATTTGACTTTTTTATTTGGCACACTGCACTTTAATGTTGCAAAGCACCTCTTTTTTAACTTCAGTGGATATTATACATGGGTATGCTCAGGATATGTCAGCCCATTTCTACTGGAAATGCCTTTTGGTTAAACTTTCAGCAAGGAATTTGCATTTGCACTGTTAAATTTTTATATAGCTTTAATGCACATAAAAAACAGCTACTTGTTTAAGTGAAAATAAATGGATGGGGTTTTTTTTGCGCTAGTAAAGTTGTGGAGTTGCATTTTGTCTCGCAGAAATTATATCGTCAGTTATATCGTTATCGTAAATTTTCAAATATATATCGTGATATATATTTTTGGCCATATCGCCCTGCTCTAATTGATATTCCAGAATAATTATTTAAGACAATAAAACACACCTTCCAACACACATTACTGTTTGTAATGCTTTCATTTAGAGCTGACACTATGCTTTCTCAATCATTCAAGTCACATGATTACACAACAACTAAACACAGCAGAGCAGGGAGGAGGGGGCGGAGCCTGTGTGAAAGAAGCGCTGTTTGCACTGCCATGTCTACATTCTGATGATTGGGAGCAACGCACTGAACCTAGAGAAGAAAAACAAAGTGAAGTATCAATTCTTTCATGCTGGTATCGATCCAATACAAATACCAGTGTTAGTATCGATGCTAGCGATATTTGAATCGACCTGCCCACCTCTATCAAAGTGCAGTGAACCTGTATTATTAGGTTTGGCCAGCACAGTTGGGATTTTTCTGGTTGCTATGGGAAAACGAGCCTACTGCTTACTTCAATCCAGAATTGAATTCAAAATCCTGCTCCTCACATACAAGGTCTTAAATAATCAGGCCCCATCTTATCTTAATGAGCTTATAGTACCATATCACCTCATTAGAGCACTTTGCTCTCACACTGCAGGCTTACTTGTTGTTCCTAGAGTATTTAAAAGTAGAATGGGAGGCAGAGCCTTCAGTTTTCAGGTCGCTCTTCTGTGGAACCAGCTTCCAGTTTGGATTCAGGAGACAGACACTATCTCTACTTTTAAGATTAGGCTTCAAACTTTCCTTTTTGCTAAAGCATACAGTTAGGGAATCCTCCCTTAGTGATGCTGTAATAGGCGTAGGGATTCCCATAATGCATTGAGTATTTCTTTTCCAGTCACCTTTCTCACTCAATATGTGTTAATAGACCTCTCTGCACTGCATCATACTTGTTATTAATCTCTGTCTCTCTTCCACAGCATGTCTTTATCCTGTCTTCCCTCTCTCACCCCAGCCAGTTGCAGCAGATGGCCCCGCCCCTCCCTGAGCCTGGTTCTGCCGCAGGTTTCTTCCTGTTAAAAGAAACTTCCCACTGTCGCCAAAGTGCTTGCATATATGGGTCATATGATTGTTGGGTTTTTCTCTGTATGTATTATTGAGGCGACAGTGGTTGTGATTTGTTACTGTATTAATTGAATTAAATTGAATATTATTTATGACATTAAACACTTTACTGTTGAGTTCATGGTCAGATCAGTCGTCAAACAATTAGGATGTGAGTGAAGTGCAGACTTTAAATCACAGAGTTTTACAAAAGTACTCTATTAACTGTTTACGACTTGAAGCGATTTTTACAGTGTCCCCAACTGTATGTTCATGTTGACCCTACTCTCAGCCTTTCTCAGAGACTGAAGTTTTTAAACTGACTACATGTGTTAAACATGTCTGAGTTTTGGGTTGACAACGTGTTAACTTGTATTATAAACTGGGTCCTTATTCAGATCCTCTCCACTCTCGAACACAGGGTACGTACCTCTCTCATCTTGAAGAAAGCCATGCCTGTGAGTAAAGAGTCCGAGCCAGCCTGATGTTGTGGTCCAATCCTCTCCAGCTCTAGTTGCTCAGCTACTTCCTGAAGCCCACCCTGAAAGCAACACACTTGAGATCAGTGCATGCAGTCAAAGTAAAACCTGAGGGATTGCATCAGAAATCAAGGTGATTAAATTAATAAAGCAGGAGATGCTGCGTGCACGCTGCTGTAATATTTATAAAAGCACCTTCAGGTTTTTACAGCTCTTCATGAGGTACTTGACATCGTAAATGACTGGGAAGTACAGGCGAAGAATCTCAAAGAAGTCCACCTCCTCCTCAGGAAGGTTAGCGTTGGACAGAATCTTAATCAGGTATCCAAAGTCATAGCCACTGTAAAACACACACAGCACACACTTTAACAAAGTTTCTCAGGAGCACACAGCAGCTGGTGTCAAATTATTGCATCACTTTCAGTCTCCAAGGAAACAAAGATAACTAAGAGTTTCAGATCAAGACAACATTGAAATAAAAATACACTGTAGTTATAAATTCCATTGTGGCAACTCAGAAAACTAAAGTATAAAAAATGAGAATAAAAGTGACATCAGTGACCTTTCAAACCCAATCTTTGTTTTTTTGTCTTTGGTATTTTTACATACCTAAAAATTTGGAACAAATGATGTGTTTTTGTGAGAATCTGCTAGTAACAAAGTAGTTAAGTTAGTAGTTTAAACCAGTTCTTTGCAAAGTAGTGTGTTACATGTGGCTACAACACTGGTTCATCTCTTGAGTTAGGTGCCTTTAATGCTAGGACGAGTCATAGGTCAGTGTTAAATGGCTTCACAAACAAACAGAAAAGAAAAAAACAAACATTCCTTTGAATATGTTCAGGTACAAAGACTCGACTTAAAATCAGTGAAAAAGCCGTCAGTGTTCAGAGAAAAAGTTTGAAGGAGCTTTAGAAAGCCTGACAGCAAGTCTGGCTGCTTGGAAGCAACATGCAAAGAAAAGACTGCACAGTGCTGTGTTTTTGGTGTTAACACGTTTGTGGCTAAATAATCTTGGCACTGTGTAACATTTCTTATTAAAAAGACGAGACAAGACAAAACTGTTTTACAAGTTCACAAATATTATTTCAAATTGAAACTAAACAGCATGTCTGAATAGCTCAGCAGACATGTCATTTGGTTCAAACACTCATATATCAAGAGCTTTTACAAAGGTAATATATAACATTCAAACTCGGTGATAGTGCACCAAAGGTAAAACGCTGTGATAAGTGCTTTGTTATTAAAGAGTAAAAATATTGTGGAAATCTGCCTTTGCTGCCATATGTGTATAAAATAGCTATAAGCCAGTTTCTGGATGTGAAGCAGCAGGTAAACACAAGTGTTACTAATGACACTGCAAAGTTTAAGTCAGAGCAGAATACCTGTGAAAAGACAGCCACTTGACTCCATCGCAGAGCACCACACCTGATGTCATCAGCAACTCTGCAAAGTAAAGCGTCTCGATGCCTTCGTCCTCGTGCTTCTTGAACTGAATCCCTGAAGTGGTCAGGAGCTCAATGGAATCCTGTGCATACATATCTTCTCTAAAGGGGAAGAAAGTCACAAACAACAAAAGGACAGTCAATTAGGTAACAGGTCAGTAATCAGTTTAAATTTAGGGATTATAATGTTGCTCTTGAATGACAAATAAACTGGCCGTACTAAATTTTACAACATTAGACAGTCAACTCATGTTTAATTTGGACAGCTTTTTTCTGGGGGACAAAAAAAAATTGTGTAATAAATTAAAGTGCCAAGTCTCAGGATTCATTTGAGTAGGTTTAGATGAATATTACAAAAATGTAAGGGAGCTATAACCCTTTAACACACTGTACCTGTGTAAAAGAAAGCCACAAAACAAAACAGAAATGTACTAGAAGAATATCTTCCATTCAAATAAAAACTAAAAGAAAAAGAAAAAGTTGATTTCCAAAATCAGCTGGTTGGGTCTTTTGTGGATCCGCAGAAAAAAAATATAGATGGTGGCAACAAACTATGAATGCACTTCAGGATGCAGCGTAGATGTTTTTCCTTCAAGAAACGACTCCCTGTCCATGACTTCAGAGGTCTCACCACCGACAGGCTGCAGTTTGCAAAAAATGTACAAAAAGAAATAAAGTAGTGTTTTGGAACCACGTTCTGTTGGATCAAACCAAAATTTACCTCTATTAAAATGATTAAACGTCTCTAGGAAGGGAAAAGCTTGTGACATAAAACACCACATCATCTAACATCGAAGGGCTTCTGTTAGGATTCGTGCACGTAACCCTGCCAAACGCCCTGGCTCACTGGTGTTTATTGATGATTTCACTGCTGGCAGAAGCCGTAAGTTGAATGCAGAGTTGTGCTTACATTCAGCCAATTGCATCAAAACCTGTTGGACGTTTCATTATTCAGCAGGACAACAATCCTCTATGTAAAACCAAAAAGCTGACAAGAGTGAAAAGATGGGAAATTCTCGACTGGCCGAGTCAGCCCTCTGATTGAGCACCACTCCAAAAGGTGGCGGTAGCTGTCACTAGCAGCAAAGAGCTGAAAGTGTGAGCAGTTGAGGACTGGGAGATCATCAGCAGGGAGGTTACAAAGCATCTGCCACTGTCTTTAAGTCAAAAACTTAAAGCAGCCGCTTACAAAACTGCAAACATGATGATTTTGTGTGTACCTGAATAACTTTTGAGCACCAAAACTCTGGGTCCCTGTCTCACACACTTCTCTCTGTAGTTTTAATGCAATACTCAAAATTAAAGCTGAGACTTGGCAGTGTAGTGTAGTATTAGTTGTTTTATTTCAAACTCAGTGTGCATTAAGAAACAGTGCGTAGACCAAAAGCTGTCCAAATATTTACATCCTGCGTGTAGAAAGGATTCATGTCCCGTTGAAGCTGGAGTGAAGACTTTTACACAGAAAGAAACAAACTTATTTTACATCCAAGCCCTTTGTCAAATGCATTCACACAAAGCGGATCAAGCCCATCAGATAAATCTCTCAGCATTTTGTAGTGACAGAAGGATACAGTGCCACACTACAGTAGTAACTAAGGGCATGGCACGGTTTGCTTACTGCCAGAAGGGGCAGACAGCGACAGCATGTCCACACTGCAGAGTTAACTGCAAATCTTGATGCATCTGAATTCAATGAGAAAAATAAAGTCTGATTATTAGAAGGATTTTGGGGGGCTTTGTATTGCTGGTTTTTAGGGAGTCAGAACCCAGTACTGTGCGCAGTTACAGTATTTCACAAGCAAGACAGCATCTCTGCACCATCTTTCCAGCAGCCGTGAGCGCTGTCTTTTTAATATGCTTAAGAACGAGCTGGGAATA